>NW_017732740.1:132784-173206 GCF_001890085.2 Hipposideros armiger
GCTGTTCCCATCCCCCCCCTTCCCCAATAAAAATCTTAAAAAACAACAACAAAAAAAAAATAGGGGAAAAAAATCAGCATCATTGCAGCATTCACCAGAACCATGGAGAGACAGTAGTTTACCTTACTCAGGCTTGGTTCATGGACTCTATAAATTTTCCCTGGCTTTTTTAACAGTAGAAATGTACAAATACAGGCTATTTAATTATATATTTAGATTTGTAATGGTTTCATATTTGGAAACAATATTACAAAGTATATTTTATATAAGTAAAAAATGTAATTGAATGTTAATCTTAAAATATGATTTTATATTTCCAGCTAAACTATAATTATGGTACTTAAGATATATAATTCTAAGTGAGTCTTTTATAGATTATTATTATAGCTCATTTTTAACACAAGATTAAAGCATAAGCTAAATGGAATATATTAATAAAAGACCAACAGGACCTCGGGGATACTTAGTATTATTTAAATTCCCAGTGCTTTAATGTGGCCTAAACAGCTCTACCTAATTGGCCCCATGTCTACCTTTCTGACTTTATCTCCTGCAACTATCACCCTCATATTGTCGTTCCAGCCACACTGGCTTTTTTTTTGTTTCTGTTTCTATAACATACTATGCCTTCTTATGTTTTAAGAACTTTGTACCACTTTTTTTCTCTACTAGAAATACACCTCCCAATGTTTGCATGTTTAATCCTTCATTTTATTTAACTCTCTGTTCAAATATTGTTTACCAATGGCAGCAATTATTTTCTTTGCTATAACCCTGCTGCTTTGTGCTGTGCCTTTGCATCCATTTCAAGGGCTAACCCTGTGACTTGCTTTAATAGAATGTAGCAAATATGACATTTAAGCCTGTTCCTAGACTAATATTAAAAGGCCTTGAGGACTCTTCCCCAGTCTCTTGAAAGTGTGCTACCATGTAAACAAGCCCAGACTCCTCTGTTGGAGTTTAAGGACCACATGGAACAGAGAAAAGCTGTCCCAACTGAGATCATCCCAAACCAGTCACCTCAGCAGTGGATCACAATGCATTAGTAAGCCTGGGATCAGAAAAAAAAACACTGAACCATGCCCTTCTCAAATTATCAAACCACAAATTTTTGAGTAAAAGAAATGATTGCTGTTTTAAGGACCTATGTTTCCAAATGGGCTGGGATACAGCAGTAGTTAAATAATACGTTTTCTCAGAGTAGCTATATAACCCTCGTTAAAAAGTGTTTGCTCTTTGATACTCACCTTATTATTTTATTTCTTCATAGAACTCACCTCCGAATATATATATTTTATGTAAGTGTACGTATGTATGTATATATGTATATGGGCATATATTTATTTATAGTTGCCCCCAAAGGCAGGTCACTGTCAGTGTCATTCAAGCTACATCACCAGCACAAAGAACAGTATCTGACACATAATAGTCATTAAATAAATACTTGCTGAATCCATTAGTATTTGTATTTTATATTCTCATGAAGTAAAACCAAAATGAAATAGAATACTCAAACCAAAAAGAAGACCACAGATTCAGTGGTTTAGTAACATTGAAACAGGCTCATTGAAATACCAGATCTTCCCCTGAAGGGGAGCTACTTCCTCCTTTCTTCAGAATTCTTTATGAATTTTAGTGGCTAATAAGGCCTTTTAGGAATGCAAATAGTGAAATGAGAAACATAAATTCACAAGTCATAGACTTCTATTTGTTATAACTGGAGTATAAAATTAATTGACTTATTATCCCCTCAACAGATTTTGAGGTCTTTGGCAAATTATTTGTTATATTATAGTTTGGGGAATATCATCAATAATGTTGTAACTATTTTGTAGGGTGTCAGATGGTCACATGTCTTTTTAGGGAGACAATTTCATGGACAGTGTAGATGCTTGACCATTCCACTGTACACCTGAAGCTGAAGCTGAATAATATTGTATGTCAACTATAATTTTATTTACATATATATGGTCATGAGATATGTAGTACAGCATAGGGAATAGAGTCAATGGAATTGCAATAAATATATAAGATGTCAGAGGAGCAATAGATTGGGGGAGTTTATCACTTTGTGAGGGGTAAAATATCTATTACATTGTTTTGTACACCTGAAACTATAAATAAATAAATAAATAAATAAATAAATAAATAAATAAAGATGAGGTGATTCATTAGACTCTTAGGAATATTTTTCACCACTATTAGGTTATAGAAGACAGAAAGGAAAGTTATTTTAGAAGACAAATGAAAATATTTCATTTTGGTCTTGTTAAAATGGATATACCATTGAAACCTCTAATTTTATAGAAATAGGGAAGATTATTATAAAGTACTATGAATTATAAATTAGAAAACCTAGATGAAATGAATAAATTCTTAGAAACACACAACCTATAATAACTAAATCATGAAGAAATAGAATATCTTAACAGATGCATAACTAATTAAGGAGATTGAATCAATAATCAAAATTCACCTAACAAAGAAAATCCCAGGCCCAAATGGCTGATCTGCTGAATTTTACCAAGCATTTTAGATATAATACCAAGCTTTCTCTAACTCTTCTAAAAACTGAAGAGGAAGGAACACTTTTTAACTCATTCTATGAAGCCAACATTACCCCGATCCCAAATCCAGACAAAGACATTATAGGGAAAAAGAAAATGAAACAAAACTACAGACTAATATCCTTATGAATATTGTTGTTATAAAAATAATTAACAAAATATTAGCCAATAAATGCAACAGCACATTAAATGGATTATATACCATGACCAAGTAGAATTTATTCCTGGAATGCAAGGAAGGTTTAACATACAAAAATCAGTTAATGTAATATACCGCATTAACAGAATGAAGGGGAAAATCACATAATTATTTTGATCGATTCATAAAAACCATTTTACAAAATTCAACACACATTCATTATAAAACACTAAAAAAACTAGTAATTGGAAGGAAACTAATTCAACAGACAAAGGCCATATGAAACAAAACAAAACAAAACAAAACCCATGAGGAACACCGCATTTAATGGTGAAAGCCTGAAAGATTTCTTCTCAGATCAGGAACGATGTAAGGAAGCTTGCTTTTGCCACTTACATTTAGCATCACACTGTACAAGAGCAATGAAGAAAGAAAAAAGAATAAATAAAGGGGACCCAAATAAGAAATAAATCATCTTTCTTTGTAGATGATATGATCTTATGTGTAGAAAATCCTAAAAATTTCACACACGCAAATAATTTAGAATGCATGAATGAATTCTACAAAATTGCAGGACACAAAATCAACATAAGAGAATGAGTTCTTAACACTAACAATAAATAATCTGGAAAAATTAAGAAAACAATTTTACTTATAATAGCATTAAAAATAATAAAATCCTTAAGGATAAACTTAACCATGGAGGCAAAAACTTGTTAACTGAAAATTAAAAATCTTGGTGAGAGAAATTAAAGAAGACATTCAGAAATAGAAAGATACCTAGTATCCACAGATTAGAAGAATACATATTGTTAAGATGCCCATACTACCCAAAATGATCTACAGATTCAGTGCATTCACTATCAATATGCCAAGGGCATTTTTTGCAGAAATAGCAAAATTTGTTCTTAGATATATATGGAATCTCAAGAGACCCCACATAACTAAAACACTCTTGGAAAAAAAGAACAAAGTGGCTGGTCTCACACTTCCAGATTTCGAAACTTACTACAAAGCTATAGTAATCAAAACAGCGTGGTGCAAGCATAAAAACAGAATAGACCAATGGAATAGAATAGAGAGCCCAGAGAACCCAGAAATAAAAAAACTGCATATATAGTCAAATGTTTTCCAATGGTTCCAAGAATATTTAATGGAGAAAGGGCAGTATTTACAAAAAAATGGTTCGGGAAATGTACATGCAAAACAATAAACTTGGACCCTTATCTTACATCATGTACCAAAATGAAGTCACATAGATAAAAAAATCTAAACTTAAGCATCAAATGACAAAACTCTCAGAAGAAAACATAGGGCAAAGGATTCATGATATTCAATTTGGCAATGATGCACTGGAAATACACCAAAAGCACAGGCAACAGAAGAAAAATATAGATAAATTGGAAACCATTCTAATTTAAAAAAATACAAAAACAGCTTATACACCAAAACTGTCAATGGAGTGAAAAAACACGCCACAGGATGATTGAAAATATTTGCACATCTATATAATAAAATATTAATATCTAGAATGTATAAAGAATTACAGCTGAACAACAACAACAAAAATCTCAAACAATGTGGTTTAAAAATGAACTAAGGACTTGAATAGATTTCTCTAAAGAAGGTATACAAGGCCAACAAGCACAGTAAAAGGTGCACAACATCAAAATTTTAGGGAAATGTGAATCAAATCAAAACAACAATGAGATACCACTTCGAACCCATTAGGATGAGTATTAAAAACAACAACAACAAAAGCCCAGAAATCAAGAAGTTTGGGTGAGGACATAGAGAAATTGGAATTCTTGTGCATTGTTGGAGGGAATATAAAATGGTTCAGATACTGTTACAAACAGTATGCTGTTTCCTAAAATATACTGGGGGTGCCAAAAAAATGTATACAAGTGGACACTTTGGTCAACGTTGCTCAAGCAGTAGTTCGCCGTAATCAGAAGTGTCTGGACGCTAATAGTAGTCACTTTGAGGACCTCTTGTAATTGAAGAAGTCAAATGTAACTTGTCTTCATACTTTGTTATGGGTGCATATTGAGTATTACAATTTTAATACAGTTTTTTCCTTTCTTAAAAGGTGTATACATTGTTTGGTACCCTTTATGTATAAACATCGGATTAACATATGATCTAGCAATTCTACTTCTAGGAATATAATCAAGAGAATTGAAAGCAGGAACATGAACAGCTATCTGTACACCCGTGTCCATAGCAGCATTATTATTCACAAAAGTCTAAAGGTAGAAGCAACGCAAATGTCCATCAATAGTTGAATGGATAAACAATATGTGGTATATGCATATAAATACAATGGAATATTAATCAGCCTTAAAAAGGAAAGACATTCTGACACACTGCAAAATAGATGAAACTTGAAGATATTATACAGAATGAAGTAAGCCTGTCACAAAATAACAGATATTGTATGATTCTACCTATATGAAATACCTTAATTAGTCAAATTTAAAGAGATGAAAAATAGAATGGTGGTTATCTCAGGCTAGGGGAAGGGGAGAATGGGGAGGTTTTTTTTTTTTTTTTTTGAGGGTATAGAATTTCAGTTTGGAAGAAGAAAAAGTTCTGGAGATGGGTGGTGGCGATGGTTTCACAGCAATATAAATGTTCTTAATAACACTGAACCATATACTTAAAATAAATAAAACGGTAAATTAAAAAAAAGTTTTCTGTTTCTTTTGAATCATTTTTAAAACATGAGGAAATCACTACTGACCAGAATATATAGCAATGAGAAGATTTTGAAGAACTGAGCTTTGGAGAAAAATGTCTTCACCCAAACTCCCAATTTTTAATATGGGATAGAGACCCCTGATAGAGACCCCTCAATTTCTTCCTGGGTTTGTTGGGTTAAACATTGATTTTTTTTACATCAATATTAAATATTTTCACAATAATTGTCTTTCTAATCCCTTACTCTACTATATTATTTTAAAAAATCCTTCTATATTTTTTGTATATCTTACTACACAAGAAGGGGAGGAGAATCAGGGTTCTCCCAGTCTGTATGAAGTCTAACATGCATGCCCTCAGTAGTTTCTAGTGTCCCCGAGTCCAGACTCTGTTTGGTCAGTCTCCCGAGGCTAACTCTGATCTCTGCTAGGGCTTGCTTTCTGGCTGAGCAGTAAGAGAGGGGCATCACCACTAAAAAAATTCTTTCACATACTTTGTCTGTGAGTAGTGCCAGTCAGCACTTCCACATTCAGAATGCCTAGTGTCTTTCTGGGGCTATGTGGCAAAATTCAGCTGTTGTATCTTTGTATCCCATGCTGGGACATGGCTTTCAGCTTTTTCTATTCCATTATCACTTGGAACATGTATGTGTTTTTCCAGTTTCCAAAAATATTTGAATCCTCTCCTCTTTGCCATATAATGGACTTTATGGATTTATGCTTTTAACACCATTACTATAATGTAATACAGATAAAATAAGAAACAGAACCAAATTGTGTTCAATCCATTATGCTTTTCTTGCTAATGCCAACCTGCTCTTACTCTTAATAATTTACCTCTCCCATTCTGCTCTGTTTCTTGTTTGTTTTAAAATTAATTACTTTGTTTGCTGAATACACCCTTTTTGCCTTGGTTTACACTATTCTCTCTGTTTGGTTCATAATCCCTTTAACTTTAATCCAAATTCCATATTAGTTTACAAGATACATGCTCCTTGGATAATTTCATCTCCCAAGCTTTCTGTCACATTAATTTCTCCTCAATAGGTGATGTTGAATAAATAAATTCCAAAGAGAAAACTATGGAGAATAAGTTATATTGTAGAAATAAATGCTGTAGATATTTGTGTATATGTGTATTTTCACTATTTTTGTTAGTATGTGAATGAGTATTCTTATTTGTATAAATAGTATAGAAGAAAATTGATGAAAAAACTTAAATTTGGGCATACCCCAAGACAAAGTAAAAGTAGTATCACTTAAAAGTTTCTTATATTTGAAAAGAAAATTTATAGATGTTGTAAAAAGTAATTAAACTTTAATTTCACAATAATAAAAAGTTAAAGTGAGGCTTATTAGAAGAAAAATAAATGATTACATAATTATAGGGTGTGATATTAGTTAATTAATATGCTACATACATTGTACATAAAAATGAATATGAAGTAATGGGTGTAGAACTGTTTATTTAGGAAAAAAAATAAAGGTTCTTTTGGCCCCCAAAATAACCAAAAAAAAACCCATAGATGAAGTTGGTTAATTTATTTACATTGAAAAAGCAAAGAATATTAAAAACAAGTTGATAGATATATGATTAGATATTAATGTATACATACATATCTATAAGCATATAAAAGAAATTATTAGAATACACTCTCTAAAAGACTTCTCTAACACACAGATGTATTTAATTCTTCCTTTTGCAGTTGTTCTATGGATAAAAGCAGTAAAATTAATTGCTTTGACAGTTATAATAATAACTAGTGAACAACAGGAAAAATATGGAGGCTGGAAGCTGAAGATAACACGATGTATTTATAATATTTGTCAGAAGTTATGTCAATGAAAATACATCATATTTAATTGTGCTAGTAGCTTCTATTCTATTTTTAGTTTTAATGTTTGAATATTCTACAACCCATGAAAATATGTGTAATTTTGAAAACAAATTGTATAACAAGTTACTCTTTTAGTTGATTTTAATGTTTTTAGATGCATCTTAAAATTATCAGTAGTGAAAAATTATTTGACGTATAGATTGATTCTTTGATCATGCATGTAATTTGTCATAATTCTGTAATTTATTTCTCCATTTCATAAATAGAAATTTGTAAATAAATGCAGTGTGATCCCATGGTAAAAGTTAGACTATAATTGGCTGTCAGTTATGATTAATTCCAAATTTGATTATATAATCTGTTGATTATAAAAGACCTAAGCCAGAAAAATAACCAAGAGGTAAACAGAAACACAAAAAGAAGAAAGAATGGGGGACCTTAAGATTGCTTTCATTGACATGGGTAATCAAAATGGGACAGTGATTAGTCCTATTAAGAGAAACAATGAGACATTTTTGCTTCAACCTACCTATCTTTAGATAGCCTTACTTGTATTTTACTTTTCAGACAATATTTAAACATAATTCTCCAATAGCTCCTTACCTAAAACATTCAGCAAAAGGTTGAACCTCTATATTAAAACCCGTATTAATGGTGGTAATTACTTCCCACCTTAGGTCGTAATATTGAGTTCAACATATTGAATTTCATAATTACTCTTCATAAAAGCAAAAGACATGAAATCAACCAGCAATAATCTACTATTGACTTAAATAAAACTGAGAGTGTTGGCTTCATTCCCCTCAAAAAGAACTATCCCTTTTACTGCGCAGTCATAGCTAATTGTTTTTAAATTGATAAAAAGTGAAAAACAAAATCCCACCTTTGCAAAAAACTAAATTCTGTGTGTATAACATATTTACTAATAATAGGCATTTTGCAATTGTGTTGATTTTAATATATTTCAAATTCTGTAACTCTACAGGATAAATGTTTTAAATAATAAAACATTTATATTGTACTATTAACTTTCATAAGATATGAGCATTAATTCTGACTTAAATATTATAACTAAAATTAATCCAGGTTTTCAAATATATACTTCTTTGGAATTTCAAATCTTTTGGTTAACAAAAAAAACACAGGTTTTTAATAGATCAGTAGGTAGAAAGATACACACATCAATGGAGATAGGCTGATTCTAGGTAATTAACTTGTTAATGAAGTGAATTTCCTAAAAATCACATTTTTGCAATTTTTCAAAACTATTATTTTGCTGATACATTTCCCCCCATTTACATTTTATTTAAATACCATTAAAGATCTACAGCTCAAACAATAATAGGTTTGATAACACATATGATTAGCTATTTTTTCCCTGAGCAATTACTGTCACATGGGAAAATTAACCACTTTAACATAAAATATTTTTGGACTAAAAGTGATGTTTTTTTGTACACTTTTTAAAGGCAAGACCAAGTTCGGTCAAAATTCCTATTTTGGTGGCACTTTTTTTAATGATCTAAACTCCAAACTGTATTTAGATTTCACCAGTCTTCATATTAATGTTCTTTTTCTGCTTTAAAATACAACGTGGAATACACATTGCATTAGTTGTCATGTCTATTTATTCTCCTCTAGTCTGTGACAGTTTTTCAGACTTTCCCCCTTTTTCATGACCTTGACAGTTTTGATGAGTAATAATCAGATATATTGTAGCACATTCCTCAACTTGTATTTGTTTGATGTTTTTCTCATGATTAGAGTGTGGCTATGGGCTTTTGAAAACAAATCCACAGAAGCGAGTGACCTTCTCATCACATTTATTAGGAGTGACAGGACATCTATTGTATATAATATCCATGGTGATGTTAAAGCAGTGTTTGCCAGGTCCTTCCAGGCTTCTCCTTAGAGTCACAGTTTTTCCCTTTCAATACTCTTATGATTTGGAAGTGAGTCACTAAGTCTCACACATATGCTAAACAGAGAGGTATTAAGCTCCTTCTTGAGGGGGATTATAAAAAATGTATTATTTGAAATATATTATAAGAAAGATGAGTTTCTTCCTATTTATTTAGTCACTCATTTATTTATGTCAATGTGTATTTAATTTATATTTGGGTTCATGATCTAATAATATGTTACCTTTTTCCTCAAATTGTTCCAGACATGGCCATTGAAAACTATTTTAGGCTGGCTCTTGTGCCCCCTGGCATAACTTTATTCTTTGCTTTCTGGGCACTTCCATATGTTCTAGTACTGCAGGATGCCCCACATCTATCTTGGATTTGCTCTGTCCCTCTGCAGAACCAGCCATTTCTCACAGGAGCCCTGGTTCTATTAATAGAAGAATGGTATTTGGTGTCAAGATCTGGGCATAGGGCATGCATGTTGTTACTGGCATGTCATTGATTCAAGGTCTTCTTAGCAGATGGAGTTAGTCATGTATTTATGTACATTGGCCCATGTATTCATAAATATCTATAATTTTTTCTGCATCTATTCATGTGCATTTATGTTAAGCTAAAATGAATCCACATTGCCTTCAACTCTAATCTAACAGTTTATAATAGCTTTCCCTTCTTGCTTATCTATAACTTCAACGCCAACAGTGAGAAGCTTGCTCCCATCATAAACCATATATTTATATATTTGCTCAACCATGTATATATGGAAAGCAGTTTCAGGATGTTATAATTACATCATGTAGGAAACTAATTTATCAACTTGAGTACAGTGTTTATGATGCACAATTCATTTTGTCCATAGCCTTACAGATTCCAGTTAAAATGATTTTTCCAATGTTACTTAGTCTAGCACCCCAAATCCCCCCAACTTGAACCCTTTCAATGTGGCTATTTCATGAATTTGTAATATAGTTGGATTCATTTTTCACAATATACATCCCATCTTAGGATCGCCCAACCTCCTGTTTGATTTTGTTGTTGTTTGTACACATTGCCGTTCACTTTTTGTGATGTACAGCTGTATAAATTTTGACAAATGCATAAAGTCATGTGTTTACCATGGCAACACTATAGAGAACACTCCTTTCACCTTAAATATCCCTTTTAGTAGTCAGTTATTTCTCCACCAAAACCTGGCCAACATGAATCTTTTTCCAGTTCCTATTTGTTTTTATTCATTGTGATATAGTTCATATAACCATACAATTCACCTTGTTTAGGCGTAAAATTCAGTGGTTTTAAAATACTCACAAGGTTGTGCAACCATTGCTACTAACCCTGGAACACTTTTATTACGCCTTAGAAACCCCCATATCAGCAGTCATTCCACAATCTTCAGTCCATCTAGTCACTAGCAATCATGGATTTACTTTCTGTCTCCAAGGATTTGCCTATTTCAGACATTTCATATACATGATACCATACATTATGTGACATTTTTTTCCTTTGGTCTCGCTTCTTTCATTTAGCGCAATGTTTTCAAGGTTCATCCACTTTGTAACATGTATCAGCACTACATTCCCTTTTATGGCTGAATAACATTCCATTGTATGGATTTATCACATTTTGTTTATCCATTCATAACTTAATAGGTATTTGGGTTGCTTTTAGTTTCAGGCTATTATGAATGATATTATTAATATTAAGAACATTCATGTATAATATTTTTGAGTTAATATGTTTTCAGTCTCCTTGAGTGCTTACCTAGCAGTAGAATTACTGGGAAGAAATGTGTAATAGTTCCAATTTCCCCATATTCTCATTAACATTTATGAGGTTAAGAAGCTGATTACAAAGAAACACAGTAAAATTTGTTGGGTTGATAGACATCCTTGTTTTGATTGTGGTTCTGGTTATAGAACTGTATGCATTTATCAATATTCACAGAACTTTATACTAAAATAAGGTTAAATACACTGTATGTAAACTATATCTTAATAATATAATATTAAAGTTTTAAAATGTCAATTGAAAAAATAATAATTCTCTAACAGAATCACTGGGAAGAGATTTGACATAATTAAATATCCAAGGCTGAGAAGATTGTTCACTTTTTTAATATAGACATAAATTTAAAAGATGATAATTTTATTTGAAATATTTGGATAAATATCAAAAATTCCCTAAACATTTGCATTTGTTTAGTGTAAATTTACTCAGTGTTATATAAAAAGAAATTGAACAAATATTTGTATGAGGATAATTATAAGTGTTTGTCACATTTATCATTACATTTCCACAGGTGCAATATTATCTTTTATGCATTATAAAACTAGTTTTACCTTTGGAATAAACACAAAGTACTACCAGATTTGCATGTATAGTGCCCAGGAAAAAAAAAAGAAAGATGTTTGTAAGTTGTGATATAAATATTATTATTTTCAGAATAATGTGAAAATTTTATCTGTTTTGACTATTATGTTAAGTTTCTACGTTAGATATCAACAGAACTGAATGTTTGCTTCCCCCTGTGTGAGTGCGTGTGTGTGTGTGTGTGAGAGAGAGAGAGAGAGAGAGAGAGAGAGAGAGAGAGAGAGAGAGAGAGATCACATTTACAATGATTCTCTGAGTACTAAAGGGCAGGCAGGAGTGCAAAGAACATTTACTAACATTTAATGTACAGTTTAAATCTAGGCACAGCCATTGCTATGTAGAATTTTCAAACATGAAACATTTAATCTCAAATTGGTCCTATTCAGTCACAGTTTAAAAAGTAAACTAAGTGTATATTGAAAATCTAAAACAGACAGCACTAGTTAGTTGCTGGGGCAGTTGTGATGAAAAATCAAGACTGACATGGAGGCATTCATAGCACATTGATAGAGAAAGGCTTGCAATCAGATAAAATCGCTAAGTCATGAGTTCAATGAAAACTACAAAAGTGTAACCAGAGAAGGAAACATCATCATATTGCACCTGCTCTTTCATTGAATGCCCTCATCATTTTCCAAATTCATTCATTTTAATAAATACTATTGATTACATTACATTCTGGTTATTATACAAGTCTTGAGATTGTTTACCTGTGTAAAACTATTCATCAAGAAACTCATAGTCAAGTTCTTCAATTTCTATTCAAATGATGTCTATCATATATTTATATATAAACCAACACTCCTCCATACAATTTTACTCTTAGACAGATGTCTAGCTGGATGATAAGCTTTTCCTTGCAATGAGATTCCTTTCTACAATAACTGAAAAAAACTAAAGAGAAAATGGAACAATAGAAAAAAAATGCATTAAGAGTAAGAGTATTAGCTATGCATCTTGACTAAATAAATGGATACATGTGATCCTATTTACTGATTAATTGCTATTTTGTATAACTTATGTACCAGGCATGGAAAACTATTCAATGTCTAGGGAGACCCCTCCAAGTTATATGATTTCAGTGTTTCATTGCTTTTAATATATTTTATAACTCTGTAGTAGTAGGGAACTGATAACCAAGAAAAATTATTCCTATGGACATTCAAATTCTGTTTTGTAATACATCATCTAAATATCACATTGTGTGTTCACCACCCAGAGTCAGTTCTCTTTCCACCACCATATATTTGATCCCTTTTACCCTCATCTACCCCTCTGCACTTTACTAACAACTATCACCCCGATAAACTTTAATATAAAAAAATCTGTTTTGATGCATAGATTTTCAGTTAACAAATTTCTTCCCCTCTAAAGAAAAAAAATAGTTTTGCTTTTTATATATTCATTTCAACATTCCTAGTCTACACATATATGTGCCTCTTGTTTGGATTCCCTTTTGAGCTTAGTCCCCTCATAAATTAATAAAATCTTTAATACTGTTTCAATTTTATATCACTATGAAAGTAATGGTTTTACTCTTTTTTGAAAAATATATTTTAATACTATTAATAATATCCTCGAAGTGCTCCAGAGTTTTCTCTGGAAATATAAAGTGACCTGGACACATAGGACAGAGACACTAGAAGCAGAACCTGAGACTGGGGTCAAGGTTTGCCTAAACTTGGGGGGAATTGCTCTTCAATAAAATCATTGAAGAAGGATAGAGGAGGGAAGAAGAACAATGTTTTGATCTGAGAAGGAAGACTCTGGATTATGCATCAACGGATGAGATTGTCCCTCCTGTAGGTCAGAGGTTGGGGTTTTTGACCTCCCATATTGTTAATCAAGGACTGAAGGCCACTCCCCGAGGGAGGAGTGACAGTGTACGTTTCCTAGTGAGGTGGCTCTCATCAGTCAAAGGCAATTCTCCGAAGATACATGGCAGCTCTCAGCCATTGCTAGTCAATTCTCCAAACATCTGGGTGCTTGATATGAGGGGCATAGGCTGGACAGTTGCATACCTACCACTGCTCATAAAGATGCTCTGTGTCTAGGATCTCATACAACAGTGCCTCGACACAGTAAATAGTTATATTTAGCAAATTTAAAAAAAAAAGGATTTTGCCAATCCTACATACAAAGCTACAAACTTTGTCCACTTATACATAAAACTACTTTAGGTCTTACACTTTTTTTTGGTAAAGTACTACCATACTTCCTAAAACACAGAAGACCAGAAAATATATGTGTCTGAACTCACAGAAATGGTCAAAGGAAACTCACACACAAAAAAAGAAATACAAATTGTCACTTAAAATGTAACTCAATATTTAATCTTACCAGCACTAAAAATATTTCATTTAAACAATGAAGTATTTTTTTCCATCTAATTTGCTAAAATTTTCCTTTCTTGAGTTATTGAAGGTGGCAGCAAATAGACAGTTTTGCTTGTTATTGTGAAACTTCACATCAGTCCAACCTTTCAGAGTAATTTGATAAACAGGAGAATAAATTTAGAAACATTAATTCCACTGATGAAATTAATTCATGGGAAATGAATCAGAGCTATATAAACCTGAAAGCCATTCTTAGGTAGACAAAGGTAGAGGAAAGATACTCTCTGAGGCACACTGAAAATATATACGACAAATGTGTACAAAGTTCTCTACCTTTTATTAGGAGATCTGTCATGGCAGGGGTAGGAGATGTACATGGCAACATTATATGCCTTAAAAATGTTTTTATATATAAAACTAATACAAAGAAAAAAACGAAGGAAGGAAGGAAGGAAGGAAGGAAGGAAGGAAGGAAGGAAGGACGGAAGGAAGGAAGGAAGGAGAAAAAGAAAGAAAATCTTGTGCATTCATGGATATAAGACTATAGAAGCCAAATCCATCTTGTGAAAATAGAGTCAAGATAATAAAAAATTCAAACCAAGAGTTTAGTCAGGTTTCCATTTCCTTAAGTTTTGTCCCTGCTCCTAAGGTAACAGCATGGTGCCACAATAAAGTATTTTCAGGTGCTTTCAGCCTGTATTGATGCTTCTTACTGTTGCTCCTAAGAAATCTTTGCAACTGATTGTGCAGGACATAATATTGAAAAAGCCAAGGTAAGTTAGCCCTTATTTCTTTTACCAACCATAATTATGTTCAGCTTTCTTGATCAAATCAATTGTAATACTAGGCTACAACGTAAGTGGCACTTGCAAATATAATTTAAACCATAGAATGTCAACTCTAAATTTTTGCTACTTTAAACATTTAATAATAACATTTCATCATAACCTAAATTTCTTGTTTTCACAGAAAAGTGCTCAAACAGGTACAAAGGAAGGGATATTTCATCAGAGGCTGTACTGTGTCTGGTCTCATTATATTAAAAGAACACATTCAAATTTTACCTAGTCCAAGACCAAGGCTCAAGTGTACAGATTTCCCAAGGCTCCAAAGATCCCAGGCAGAGAACAGGACACATTAGATTAGCAGGGCGACTATTAAATGTCCATTGTTTCTGTCCTGATCATTGAGGAGCCTTTAAGAGCTGTCTCAAAGCTGAGATAGACCTTGCATCTCAAGACTATAAAGGCTTGACCCTCAGAATCTCTAACAAATGACTCAGACTCAAGACATACCTTTCATAGAAACTTTTTGGTTAAGTGTAATATATACAGTCTCTACCATGTTACCTTGTATTCTGATAATGCTAATCATCCTGATTAGGGATTGCAATTCAGAAAAATCTCACTGTCTCACTTACAAATTATTCTCAACCCCAAGTTTTCCAATCAATTGTTCCCATCCCAAACCTCTGCTAACTAAAGCTCCCACACCCCACAAAATCAAAGGAATTCAGAGACATCTTTGGCTCTGTACAGAACACTGCCAATGTGTTTTGAAAGAAGTAACTACATTAGTATTTTGCATTCTCTTCAGGTGAGTGTATACATTTTATTTCTCTATGCAAAATGCATTACAAAGAATTACAGATTACAAAAAATTCTCTTTAATTATGAGCCGCTGGTTTCTTTCCTTTTATAAAAATAATGACAATAGAAACGATAATGCAAATCAGGTTCAAAACCTACCACTCCTTTTTATCTTTCTTCCCACTGCTATATGTGACAGAAATAACTGTTTTGAAACAAGTTAAGCCAGACCTATTGTACACAATCATAATTTTCTCTATTCTGAATATCTTTAAACAGCTTCACAGTGGGGTCATGGTCTCTAGCAAGGCCTATTCTCCTCTAGAGAAATGCCTATGAGAATCTGAGAAAAAGACAGGCATTTTCACCACCTTTTAAACACAGAGAGAAAATACAGTGATTTTAAAAGCCTGCTAATAATTAAATGGAGCTCTAAAGACCAATTTGCAATAGGCTTTTTAAAGAGCCAAGTTCATGTGCTGAACTGCACTTATAATTGCTTGTGGAATATTTGCATATGAGAATTATCTGCATTTCTTAAAACAGTGGGATGAAATTGGAGTTCTCTTTTCAATATATTTGAATGCATCGGTATGTGCAAAGTGAATTGGAGAAACATGGTTATTATATGGAATAACAGCTAGTATTTTCTGAAATATTTGATTATAAAGGCAAATTTTATTTAAAATGGAATTATTCTAATTCAATGTTTCTATTTTAATTTTTAAGTTTTAAATTGTATATTAATCAGCAACTATGACTGAGTGTAGATACATAATGTATTCAGACCATCTGACTCTCTAGTTACAATACTCATGGGCAATTCATGTTGTGGGTATCACAAATTCTTGCCCAAATGTGTTATTTTTATAGAAAATATGAAGGTTTCAGTCCCATTGATTCCAATGCAGTTTCATAAACAGGCTCTGAAAAAGAATCTATATCTGTCTGCTATTTACAAACACTTCATTACGGCATCTCATTAGGTAATTCTATTACTTTTTATCAGGATTTTTTTTATTTTATGCATAATTTAAATTGAAAATTAAATATGACAATGTATTAAAGAACAATCTAAAAAAAACTACCATAATTTTTCTACTTTCAACACTTACTCAATTAACAAATTTTTTATCAAAACATAATATTATTTTTAATATAATGTTGTTGTTTTTTTCTCTCTCTTTTCCACAAGTGTAATGTTTAATTTTATGTGTCAAGTTGACTGGGCTAAGGGATTGAAAGATAGCTGGTAAAACATTATTTCTGGGGGTACCTGTGAGGGTGTTTTGGGATGAGATTAACATTTGAATCTGTAGACTGAATGAAGAAAAAACCCTCCCTGCCAATGCAGGTGGGCACCATCCAATCGGTTGAGAACTTAAATAAAAACAGAAAGGCAGAGAAAGGGAGAATTTTCTCTTTTTTGCTGAGACATCTATCTTCTGCCCTTGACATCAGCACTCCTAAGTCTGAGGCTTTAGGACTCAGACTGAATTGTACCTCCAGCTTTCGTGAGTCGCCAGCTGGAGAATGGCAAATCTTGGGCTTCTCAGCAACTATAACTGCATAATCCAATTCTTATAATAAAACTCTCCCTCCTTCCTCCCTTCCTCCCTTCCTCCCTCTCTCCTTCCCTTTATCTATCCATCCATCCATCCTATTGTTTCTGTTTCTCAAAAGAACCCTGACTAATTCAACAAAATATGCATATTTCCTAATTACAAATTTAGTGTACACATCGATTTTCTACATTATATTCAAGATACCTTATATTTTAGAACAATTTGAGAATTCTACAAATAAATGAGAAGATAGTACACAGTTCACAAATACCTCCTCATCCCATGCACAGTATTTCCCCTATTGTTAATATCTTAGATTAGTACATTTGTCACAGTTAACTAATACTGATTCATTATTATTAATTAAAGTCCTAGATTTATGAGAGTTTATTACTATTATTATTTACCTAATATCTTCTTTCTGTTCCAGGATTTATCAAAGATGAACCACATTACATTTAGTTGTTATATCACCTTATATTTTAATAAAAATCTTAAAAAAAAGAAAATTTACTTATATAACCGCAGCCAGTTGGGTTATTCTGATATGCCATTTGAACACAAACCTTAACTTATTGCCTCTAAAATAATGTCTCATTACAAACATTAAGTAAATCCCAGTACCAATCCTACTCTTCTAAGCTTTACATTGTGTATTTACCCGCTAAACCTCTGTGGAAACAGTGACAGGATATGATAAGAGAAGCACAGTATAGGGATCATATGTATTTGCATAAACCGGATTATGAAAACAGTAATCTACCAGGAGCGTGTGCCTGCATAAAGCACTGAACTGGGAGTTTCAGGGTTGACTTATGCATTGTCTGCTATTCCTCACTACACAACCACCTAATGGCCATGCCTGATTTTCCATTTAAAAGTATGGAGAAAGATCGAGGGACGTAGGGGCTGCCGAAGGTGAAAATATAACTACAGATGCAGTAACGCACAGTAAGTTTTAGTGGACAGTGCTTAGATGGGATTGCCTGAGAGAGGAAGTCCCTGAGAGCATGACCCTATCGAGAGGGTCACCATCCAGGGCTGGGGAACTCCCAGCGGATGGGGGATCAGAAAGGACACTTCCATGTCTAGGTGCTGTTGCTCAGCAGCACGGCCCAGCACCTCTGGGGCAGAGAGCTCCAATGGTCACTGAATCATGGGGTCTTAGAACTACAAGGCCCTGTCTTATCAATGGATCACACAGACAGGGTGAAGTTGCACAAGTATGCCAAGCAGCCAGGCTCTAAATGGCTAAAAATCTATTTGGGGGGACAATTTTTAAAATAATTGGATGTGTAACAATTTATGTTGGGGCTGGTAGGCTTTCAAACTAATAGGTCTCAGCTTGCAGTGAAGAAATAAACAACCTAGGGGCCAATATACCGAGGCCATCTGGGGCTCATTTATATAACAAAATGGAATAATAATTCTTCCAACACACATACTGTACCTGCCACGTGAGTGCTGGAGGATTAATGAAATAATATTTATAAAGCCTTTGGGGTTCTTCTCAACAAAGTACTTTACTAATTCAATACAGACTATAATTGTGGCAAGAAGCCTTTTCCCAAAGTAGCTTACACACAATCACCGCTGGTATATTCATTGCAACCGAAATGAGCTGTTCATGGAGATTACAAACATTAAAATGGTCCCTTTAGATTTCATTGGGAGGGCACTAGTTTTCACACAAAAATATTTCAGGAATGTTTTTAAATATTGAATTGAAAGCATGCTTCAAATAGAATTATAAAATAAATGTTTGGATTTAAATACAAATATTTGAATTATTAGTTTTCCAAGGATGATTTCTATTTAAGTAAGATTTGTAATAATTGGGTTGCATCACTATTACAACAGGCAAATGGAAATTCTGTTTCTACCAATTTTGTGAAACCTTTCTTTTCAATTCATGGGCATAAGGAAGGCAACATGGCAAGAAGGTTCATTCTGTTTCCAGTTCAGTGTACTTCATAATATTTCCTTTGGGGGGAGTATTCCTAGCCTTTGAACCTAGTAGTATCTAAGATTCCAAAGATAGGAATCACACACTGGGAATGATGGTGATGGAGGTTAAGATCCTTCAGCTCCTTGGTCCCAGAACTATTGAGCTATTGCCACACAATTATTGAGGCACACCACTATGTGTCTACTCTTGGGGAAGTGCATGTAACACATCCTGGAGAAAGTGTCTCAAACCTACAAGGTGTTTTGCTTTTCTGGCTCTTGAGAAGAGCATTTAATTGTCATCACAGTGATCTACCAGACTTGCTAATTTTAACACAAACCCAGAAATGTAGATAAGTATCTTTGAGATATCAGATAGTAAGAATGGTAGAGGCACTGAATATGAAGAAAACAAACACAGATCAAGACAAACACATAATGATATTGAGAAGTTATTAATTATGGTAAAGATGGACTGCTCCAAGGTGGGAGGTCTCATATAGTGATCTAGCACCAAATGGCTGAATAGTTCACTATAACATGCTCATTGTTGGTATTTGCAAGGGTGACATTACATTTATTGGTGGCAGTGGCTAGAATTAGCTTTGGCAAGAGGACACCTATGAACTTCAGCCATTTCATAGTTGATATCCTTGCTGCTATGACTCGTCTGTTAATGAGATTATTGTACCAATCCTAGAGTAGTTGAGGAGAGGTGATGACTGACATACTTCTTTTGAGGCAATTGTAGCAAGACTCAAATATCTATACGTTTTGTATTTACTTACTTCTATACTTTCTTCTCAGACCTCCATGATCCTCATTTTCCATCAAGTCTTATTCTTTTCAAACCCATGATGAGACATTCAGTCAGTAAATATTTATACTGGAGGTGTCAAAAAATGTATACAAGTGGACATTTTTGTCAGCATTGCTCAAGCAGTACTTCGCCATAATCAGAAGTGTCTGGACACTGATGGTAACCAGTTTGAGCACCTCTTGTAATTGCAGAAGTGAAATGTGACTTGTATTCATCTTTTGTTATCAGTCTATATTGTTACAATTTTAATACAGTTTTCCTTTCTTAAAATGTGTATACATTTTTCAGCACCCTCTGTATATACAGAGGAGTGATACAGACAAATATTGAGGAGAAAAAGTATGACCTTGTGAGAAACTTGCTTCCTGTGAGATGATTGTACATATTTCGGAATGAGGACATTCTTGACATGTAAGACTAGAAAGGCGGTACTGTTTATGTTGGCCCAGAGGGTTTAGAAAAATATAATGGTTCAGAATTCTCAGGTTCAATTTCCTCAATCTCCTCTCCAGGACACAAGTCTCCAATATTTATTTATCTGAGCCTTACTATAATTTAGGAACATTGTCAAGGCTGGCTATTCATTTTCATTGTCTGCTCTGCTATCTTTACAATTAGGTCTGTGGCTTATTTTAATGTAAGCTGCAGCAAGCCTATAAGAGATGAGAGGCTACTCAAAAGCTGCCACAGAGCCCTTTGCTTTTACAGTTTTACAGCACACCTTCAATTATCAGTTGGCTGCCCTGAGCCTATAATTTTCTTTCAGGTCTTCCAATGTCATCAACAGAAGCCAGACCACTCTTTCAGCCATTATCATTTTCACGGCCCTTATACCATTCAAGTGCCACCAGCCCCATATATCCAACACCTCTCCATCCGCTTCTGCCTCATCCATATTAATCAAAGGTGAAACTCTTAACACTAATGTTGGAAACACATGCCATATTTTATCACCAGTTCATTTCTGGTATCAGCTATTTCACTGTAGGTTCTTCAGAAAGCAGACCTTGAGGAAAACACTATAGGCTACTACTTTATAATGAAGTACAATCCAACAGAAACCGGGGTGGGGATGGTGAGGGAGTGGAAATGTGAGCAAGGCAGGGAATACAGAGAGAAAATAAAATCAAGTGTTACCAGGATGGTTACCATGAACTTTATATCAAATAAAACCATTTTTCTGAGAAGCAGTACTCATATACATATGCTACTTTGCCTATCAACAATCCAGTCCTGAGTGGGAGAGAATTCATCTGTGGGTATCTATCTCTCACTGGTCAGATGTGGCTTTATTTCCCTTCAGTGTGGGTCATATGAGAGTGATATGGGTGCCCCATGAATTTGCAAGTCTCGGGGTCACAGGGAAAAGCTGAAGGAGAGGTAAGGGACATTTGGTGTGGACATGAGATGAAGGGACCTTGGGTTGTGCCTGCTGCTTGGGGTGCAGCTTGGTTGAGTCAAAACAGAGATTGTTGCAGTAGTCAGTTGGTATAAAACAAGTTGTCAAGAGCTCCATGCATATGTAAATCAAAGTTTATGAAATTGTGTAAATGACAGGGCTTAGACAAACCCATATCAAAACCCAAACCAGAAAATGATATAGCAATTCTCTCCCCACACTGTCCTACTCCCTTGATTTTTATCTTCCAAAGGCAAAACTTGCGATTCTTTTTAGCGTTTTCGTCTGGTATTTAACAAAATATTTTTAAATAGTATACTTATCGGTGTTTAGAAAAAAACATTAAAAAAAACCCACTTCTACTAGTCTGTTTTTCCTTTTATCCATTAAAAAAATAATTTTAGGCATTGATTATTGACCTTTAGGAGTTGACCATTAGATTCCTTGTATTACACTACTATTTCCGACATTTATAAACACACACTCATACAAACTGCATTCATATGCTAATAAACACACACACACCCAATTGTGCATGAGCACACACATACTTCTGTTCTACTCATTTTGTAAATGCTATTGTATTATAACTGCTTTGTTTGAACTAATATAATGACAACCTAAATGCTGTTCACAGCTGCCTGACATTCTAATATACATTTTTTGTTGCTGTGGTTTTAATAATTGACTTATTTACTTGCATAATTTCTGGTAATACTTTTACTAATTCAGTATCACACATTTTCAAAAAGATGTTACAATATGCAGCAGAGCAATAGAGAATCTGATCTATCTTTTTCTTCGTGCACTTACTATTCAGGAAATACAGGGATTTTAAAGGATTTACAAATTTCATTCGGCTTCATTTCATTTAGAATGTTTTATACATCATATTTTGATGTGACAGAAAGATTTACAAAAAGTGGTATTTTCCTTCTTTCTTAAATTTTAGAAAACAAAAATTTTAAATGTGACATTTTAATGACGTCACGTTGAAGTTTTGACCTGTACATTTTGCAATTTATTTTAAACCCAGGATCAGTTTCTGTTTTAAGATCATTGTGTATGTGAATTATTAGAAGTTTTGTACATGCAAAAGAGTTAAATGTTCCATTACTAAGACTTTAATTATAAAGGTGGGACATTTTTACATCAAAAGCTCCTTTTAAAGAAGAAATAAAAGCATAATAAAGAGCTTCTTGTGTAAAATAGAACAAATACATTCAGGAATAAAAAGAATGAGAAGTGTGAAGTGCAGTAACCTGTTTAGCTAACATTAAAGAGATTAGCCTTGGTTCTTTAGGGAAGTGAAATAGCCAATTCTACTTTCAACATGATTGTTTTAAAGGAATTTAATAAGAAACAACTGAAACTTTTTGATGTCCTTGAGAAACAAAATCTCTTGTTTTCACGTGAGTCACCAAATAATTAACCCCCATATATTCTTTATTAGCTGAAACCCTAAATTGATTTCCTTCACACTTCTAACTTTATTCTAATCTACAATGTTTTCATTTAGTGAAAAGTACATTTTCAATTAAACATGTTCAACATCAGTTCAATTGTATAGGCAAGTTTTACTTGAGGTTTTCAATGCTGCTTTTTTAATATACACATAGTCTAATTGATTTATTACATTGCAATAATGCTGGAGCAAAAATAATGATAAAGATCTATGGCATTTTAAAGAATATATGAAAACTTCCTGGGTGAATGATTAATACAAAGTACGTATAAAGACAGATAGTGTAAGATCTTTGACATCGTACTGTATCAGTATTTCAGACCAGTTTGTTATAGAAAAAGGCCACTCAATATTAGAGATAGCCTGTAAGAGAAAGTGTAGTTTGAAAGACAGAGGAAAGAAAAGTTAAGAATGTGGTAGGACCCACAATTATGATTGTAGATATAAGCAAATGTAGTTAAAAGTCCTTAAAGTACATAAAGAAGTAAAAATTATCTGTCTTTGATATAACTATTAGAGTACCTTAAGTTATTTTCACTTCAAATTAACTCAGTACATGAGCTCATATGATTTTTAAAATATTGGGTTGTCAGAAAAGTCATGACAAATTTTTGCAATGAAAAACATAGAAAAAATACATCATGACTTTTCTGACAACCCAGTATAATTTGGCCCATGTCTGCCTTTGCTTCTCTAACTTAACCTTTCCTCGGATCACATTTTTTCCATGTTTATAAATACTCTTGACTCCCAAACTGGTGATTGTCAACTCCATAATCTCCACAGGTCTCTAAAATTGCATGTACAAATTCCATTGATATTTCCATTTGATGATCTAAAGCATCTTAGTGTTAAAATGGACACAAAACAAAATTATCAATTTCTGCCCTCCCAAGCTATCTGTGCACGTGCAGTTTTTCCTGATTGTTTGTTGTGTCACGTTTACCCAACATAAAAATCAATGGCATATTCATGGTATTTCCATTTTCCAAACCTCTATTCATCCATCCATCATCAAGTTCTTCCATTTTTATTTTTAAAATGTTTATCAAATCCCTCCCATATTGTCTCTACTACAATCATACATATCACCATTATCTGTCCCCTAGACTACACAATTAATGATCTTTCTGCTTCTAATCCTGGCCTTTACAATCCATTTTCCACATAGCCAGTTATAAATTTTCCAAGCAAAATTATTTTTATAATGTTTCTGCTTAAATTATTTCAATGTTTTCTCAAAGCAGTAAGAATAAAACCCACAACTCTTTACACTAGATTACAAAACCTACATGGTAGGCCTTACATACATCACCCTTAACTACCTACTCCCACATTCTCACAATTTTCCAATGACATTGACTTTTTAAAATGTTCCAGATTGTTCTTGCCCCAGGACCTTTGCAATACTTGGTTACGTCCCTTGAAATACGCTTCCCCCTGGATTTCATATAGTTGACATCACATCTTTTTATGTTTCAGCCTTAAGGTCCCCATCACAGAATGGCTTTTCCTTCAACAACCACTTACTATCACATTATCACATCATTCTCTGCAGAACAATATTCAATGTATGACATATATTTCAATTTACCTTGTTGATTTTTAAATTAATTTCTGGCTTCTGACCAAAAAAAACCCAAACAAACAAAAAAAAAACTGAAACAATAAAAACTGAAAAGAAATACTGGACCCAGAATATAGGCAGTGAAAAAAGAGAATCCTGGAGTTATACTGACTAGAAGGCCCAAAAAGATTAATGTAGAAGTCTAGACTGTAGATATACATTTAACTGTAAATTCACTTACATGTTTCAGAGTGAATTGCCGGTTTTCCCCGACAACCCCGATACGTTCCATATAGCATATCAGTTGATACCAAGTACATCCTTCTAGCTGCTCATCTAAAATTTCCTAAGGATCATCTTTGACATCACTCTTTATTTTATAAGCTATATGTAGCCTGTCTGAATTTTTCTGGTTATGCTCATCTAATATATCAAAAATTTGATCACTTATCAACACAATCATTACTATACCTTGCATTAAATTACCTTTCCATATGGCTACCAGCCATCTAGCCTCCAGAGGGATACTAATAAATGTAAGTCAAATTATATTTCTCTTCTGCCCAAACACCATTCATGGACTTCCTACCTCACACGGAGAAGGATGAGTAGCTATTAAAATGGATACAAGCCATGAGAGGATGACTTCCCACCAGATTTGGTATCAACTTCCACTCGTTCTCTCTGATCTTGTCACAAAGACCTCACTGATCTTTTAGAGCAAAGCAATCCTGCACAGGCCTCCAATATTTGTTACTTCATTGGCTTTCTGCTTTAAATGTCCTTTCCCCAGGTGCTCACCAAGTCTGCTCACTTATCAACCTCAGGCCTTTTCGCAAATGTTAACTTCTCAGTGGGAGATATTTAACCACTCTGCTTAAAATTACAGTCTTTCTTTTTCCTTACTCTCTCCCTTTCCTGCTTTATAGCACTTGTCACCATCTAGCCTACTATAAACTTTACTTACTCAATTGGTTTACACTCTTGTTCTCTCTCTTTTCTAAATGAATATACATTATATAAGGTAGGAATTTTTGTCTATTTTGTTCAATTTCTTATCCACATGCTTAGTAGATAGGATGGAAATACTAGACATTAAATAAATAATGACATAAATTAATGCATAAATATACAATGTATGAATCAGTCTAACATACAATATGAAAACTTTAAAAGAGAAATAAATAATCTTTATGGAAAGACTTTAAGGGGTATATAAATCAAGAAAACGTAATCCATTTTCACAAATACAAATTATGAACATTACAAACTTATCAATCCTTTCAAATAGGTTTACAGATTCAATGCAATTTAAATCAAAATGGCAATAGAAATTTTATGTTTTGGAAACTTGGTAAGCTTATTAACATTATATAAAATAATAAAGGCCCAAAGACAGTCAAGAGACTTCCAAAGAAGGATATATTGGTGCACTTGACCTATCAGATAAAAATTCTAATTATAAATACATCTTGTGGTAGCATGCAAAATGGAGCTCAATGATTTCTACTTCCTGGTCCCCACATACTGTGTAATCTTCTCCCCTTAAGTGATTCCGGGATTTTTTTACTTGTTTGCAATATATAGCATAGGACAGGCATAATGTGATGCCAATTTAGCTACTAGGCAATTAAAAGAATGTGGCTTTTTTCTTGGGTATACCCTTTCTCACTCTTCTTCATGTTGCTCTTTCTGTGGGATGGGATCCAACTGCTGTGTCAGGAGGCAGCCCTGTGGAGAGCTCCAGGTGGTAAGAGACCCAGGCCAGTCAAGTTTGGACTTCCATCCTCCACGAAGTTGGCACTGTAGCCTAGTCAATACTTGGGCTACAACATCACGAGAGACCTTGACCCAGAGGCACACAACGCAGTCATGTGTGGCTTGCTGACCCAAAGAGAGTGTGAGATAATAAAAGTTTGTTGTTATTAGATTCTAAGTTTGTGTATTGATAATTAACAATCATGGTAATTGGGAAATGATGTACTGGAATGGATATATATAAATGTTAAAAGAAGAGAACAGCGATCCCAGTAACTATATATATATATATATATATATATATATATATATATACATCTTGATACAAAACAAATGAAATGTGGAATTGCAGATTCACAAAATAAAGGAAGAGTACCACTTAGTGCTAACTTGTGTCTAATTAAATTTAAAGTGATTTTGTTCTTATAAAATTGCAGAAGTGAAATGGAAAAATACTAAGCCATCTTGGAGCTAATGTATTGGTTTATCCCTAGCTTGTAGAAGGTTAGACTATTATGGCAAAATTCTAATTGTTACTAAAATATCAAATGCTATAACAAATCGGTACTGACAGAATGATTTGACTGAATTATCAAATGCACTCAGCCAAAATTCTAATATAACAAAATCAATTGCATTTCTGCACTTTTGTCATTTAAGCTCATTTGTCTTAAATGGATGGGGAAAGAAATGGGAAAAAAGTCAGGAGATAATTTTCCTCATCACTTGAATATTCCCATTGTTTTTATGGAATACATGTAGAAACTTTACAAAGTACCTAATGTTAATGCTAGCAGCAGTCTGAAGAACCTATTATAACAAACAGGATATGAAAGCCTCTAATTATTACCCACTATCTTAACAAGTGCATATATGTACCAATGTGGCTAATTAATCATTAGAAGTCATGGGAGGAAGCCGTGGTAACTAGAATCAATCATCAGGCATTTTACATAGAAGTTATCTGAATGACAGTAGTTAAGTGCCTTGTCAAAAGTCACACATTCATTTGCTAACATCTCCCCCCCCCAATCTGTCTCATTGTTCATCAAGAAGGCAAATTTCTTTACCATTATACAAATAATTTTAGAATAATTGACAGTTATGCATATCCAATAATTGTTTTAGGTCACTACCTTTTTTATTAATGTCAATAAAGTATGTACTTGAAATAAATTTTTTTCTTTACCTGATTTAATTTTTTAGGCTCTGTGCATTCATAAGGTAGGATATAAGGATGATTTCCAACAGTGTATCATTTCTCCAGTTTCATAACTAAATGTATAGGTTATAAAAAGAAGAGATTAAACTATACCTTTGTCAGATCATAAAAAAAGAGGTTTAAAGTATTTGACTCATAAACTTTGTATGAATTGGTATTAATCAAGGATAATGAAAAGGTATTGATTGAAAAATATGAATATATCAAAAAGTTTTAATAGAAGTTTAGGATTTCTATCATCCATTTATCATACACAATTTTAGGAATTATTTTGGCAAAATTGTGAGACAATTGTGGGATGGAGATATTGATGTACATGGCATGATCTTAGAAATATATTTTACAAATAAATAAAGAGTGAATTTAAGTTCACTTTGCAATTCTATGATTCCTTAAGAAAATTTCTGGTAGCTTGATATCATACATATATTGTGCCTTTAATTCTCATCTTCAATATATAAAATGTATGATATGTGAGGTCTCAGGGTTCTACCATTTCAACTAATCATATTACGCATAAATGCTCTCCCCTTGTCCTTAAAAGATAGTTCAGACACCAATCATTGATGGAAATTATAGGAATTAATGAGTTATTTCAAAGAAATTATTTTAATTTTGCATATGATGCAAGAAACAAGATATAAAATCTCAACCACTCATATATCAAAGTGAGATGTAACTTCACTCTGCAAGATAAAAAAAGAGTTTCCTCAAGATCAGTTTGTGACTCTTCAACATCACCTAAATTCAGGCAAAAAATTGGTTGGGATTGAAGACTAAAATAGAAATAGGACCATGAAAGAAAAAAAATATATTTCATCTAAATCAGAAAGTTATTCTCTGAAAAAGACTTTATTAATTAGATGAAAAGGCCATAGAATAGAATAAAATATTTGCAAATTACACATCTGACAAAAGGTTTCATCCAGAATATATAAAAAGAGCTTCTCTACTCTCAACAGTAAGAGAACAAATAATCCAGTTTGAAAATGTGCAAAGGAGTTGAACAGACACTTTCATCACAAAGGGTTTGGAAAAGAAGCACATGAAAAATAAGCACATTAACCATTAGGGAAATGCAAATTAAATCTACAGTGACATAGTATGATATACCTACTACATAGGATAGAATAAAAAATGCTGGTTATTTCAGTGTTGGTGAGAATGTAGAGAAGTTTAATCTCTCATAAATTCCTGGTGGGAAGTAATATGATAGACACGCATCTACCATATAACCAGTAATCACATTGCTGGATAACTATCTTAGAATAATAAAAAAATTATGTTCATAGAAAAACCTGTGCATCCATGTTCATGAGAGCCAAAAACTGGAGATAGTCTAAATGGTCTTTAATGGCTGAATGCAAAAACAAATGGTGGCACATCCATGCAGCTGACTATTGCTCAGCAGGAAAAAGGAATTGACTGATTTACACAACTTTGATGATTTTCAAGGTCATTATATTAAGTGAAAATAGCCAGTGTCAAAGGTTACATTGTATGATTCCACTTATGTAAATTTCTCCAAGTGAAACAATTAATATAATGTAATAGAGTACAGATTAGTGTTTTTCATGGATCAGGGTTTAGAGGTGATAGAACAGCTTTGTTTTCTGATTGTGATGATGTTCCCACAAATCCACATAAGTGATAAAAATTACATAGAACTATACACAAACATTTTAAAATGTGCGTGTAAACACTAGTGAATTTGAAAAAGGTCTATAACTTTGTTACTAGTATTGTAACAAAGTAAGTGTCCTGGTTTTGACACTATATTACAGTTCTGTAAGGAATTACCACTGAGGGAAGCTGAGTGAAGCATGCAGAACTCCCTTTATGGCCTCTTGTAAGTCATTTCCAAAAGAAAAAATTACAAAAGATGGCTCACTCTAAAAATCAATTGAAGTATGAAAGTAACCATCATGAGGGGTATTTATGGTGGCATTGATTCTACTGATTATTGCATTTAATTCTCTAAAAAGTTTGTATTGTAGTAACAGAACATAACCAATTATTGTGTTTGCATCCCACTGTCATTCCCTCTCAGCTCCAACGATAAAGGCTGGGAAATACATATGTGTGCCTCACCTCAAGCCTGGGAAATGGAGTTTCACCAGGACCACACAGAATACTTGTTATACTTCCTTTGGGTTCAGGAGGACGCTGTACACATGCATAAGACTCACCTTTACACGTGATGGAGAAAGGAGAAGGGGGTGGGTGGGTGCTCTCATAGTGGGGAAAAGGAACACTGACAATTTGTAAGTGTCCTCTATTCTCAATATGGACCCAGAAAACAATCTTGTGTGTTGAGTGGGATGGAGTCTGAAAATAATTCATGGAATATGAAGTGCTAAAGATTCCGAAATTCACTCCATCTTTGAAATTATGTTTGGCATATAACGTTTAAATTGGCATAGTTCATTTAAGAATATAAGAAGCCAATAAAATAAAAATATCCTTAGAAATATACCTAAGTAAAAGCTGTAGGTTTAACAAATCAGCCATTTTGATTTACATTAAATTTATCAGAAAGGAAGCTTCAACATTTGGCTAAAACAAGGGAAGATACTTTAGTTTGACAGGATAAATCTGAAGGCCTAATTCTACTTTAAAATAAGATGAAACTAAAAAAAGTAATAACATGTTATAACTTAAAGATATTGCTTCATCAGAACTTGACAAAATAAAATGAATATAGACCCACTCTTTACTTTATATTTCCACATAATATTCCAGTACTATAACCATGAAGTAATATTATTGCTAAACTGTTTCTATGTGTAATTGTAGTTGGGTGAGAAATGAAAACTGTCTGATTTTTAAAAGTCCTAAGATCTTTTAGTAATTTCTATTTATTTTAGATCTTTACTTTTTCATTTTTAAATTTTATTTTAAAAATTAATCAGACAAGCCTGGTACATGTTAGTCTCTAACACATACTTTGGTCAAAAAAAAAAAAAGTAGACAAGCCTGGTACATGTCAGTCTCTAACACATACTTTGGTCAAAAAAAAAAAAAAGTCAGAATGAGAAACCACAGAAATCATCTTTCTGTTTATATAGGAATGACCTTTATAACATGGTCATAAGGAGGTCCCACTATTTTTAAAAGGTCTCCTTTAATTGTTTGGTGACCTTTAACTCCTAGGAAGTGTCTTATGGCATAGGAATTTTGTTTTCTCACATTCTCAGCCACAGGCAACCAAGTCACTGGCAGGAATTACTAGACTACATGTAGCCTTCAATTCTGTTGGGTTGTCGGAAAAGTCATGATGCATTTTTGCGACAAAAAAACAGAGAAAATACATCATGACTTTTCTGACAACCCAATATTATACGTGTATTTCCAGTAGGAAGCTTGCTACCTGAAGTATCCTCACATGATTAGTTGTTTACTTGGAATCTTCGCCCACTAAAAGAATAGATACTTTGCATTTTATAATATTTACATTCTGCCCATATCATCTGCCTTCATTTCTTTATGAATTATTGTTTAATTTCAGATCCTGCCTTTCTTTCAAATGGCTTTAAAAAGCCCTGCCATTATGCTTACTTGTGATCCATTATCACCTTAATTTATCCAGAATTCCAGTCTGTGGTCTTGTCTATAAAGATTTCTTCTTCTTTTTAGTATCTAGTGTCTTCTAATGATCTCTATAAACCAAAGACTAGCTTCTACATATAAACTATATATTAGATTCAAAGTCTGGAACTTTATAAATGCAGAAAATCCAATGCAGATGAAAATATTCCAGAGCATAGAGAAGAATGCATATTTAACAGATTGTGTTATAAATCATGTAAGACTTATACCCCAAATTATTTAAAATCAAAAATCTTTGTAAACCAATCACATTAATATTAATACAAAAACTTAAAATAAGACATTAAAAACTAAAACCAGCAGAGTACTAGTGTTTTCTGTCATATTAGTAATTATGATAGGATTACAAGGATAATTAATACAAAATAACCTACTGATGTATGTAACCAAAATAATAAGTAAAGAAAATCATACTGAAAATATCTTAAAATTAATAAAGTTCAACTAAATATTCATAATAAAATATTTTAAAATCATAGAAACATATTCTGTAAAGTATCTATTTTATATATATAACATGGTAGCTAACAATGAAATGTTAGGATAAAAATCAATTCAAAAGCATGTATATTATCAATGAATAGTATTGTTGAAATTTGAGCTATAGAAAAACGCAAGTAACATAAACAGAAGTAATTGAAAGGAAGTTTCAAGATTTTGCTTGTATAAATACTATGATTATTTGCTTAGAAAATACAAAGCATGCAAGTGTAAGCAATTAGTTCGAAAATTGTGTTTAGTAAGGTGATCATTTTTTCACATATTTGAAGAAAAACTTATGAGTAGTTATAATGAATGTGCAAGTAATTTGAAGAATATTACAAAAAAAATCACTGACAGGAAAAAAAACTAGATAATATATATTGTAATCTCCTTTCTCTAAGGAAGTTTTTTTCATATATTGTATAGTTTATATTTTTCCATATCTATAACCAGTTTTTTTGTTTTTGTATTTTTTAATTTGTTGTTTGGTTGTTTATCTTCATTTTTTATACTAAAAGTTAGGTTCCTGGTTGTCCATTCATATTTAATAATGGAGTACTGGATTATTATTTTAAATTAGTAAGGTGTGTTTCTTCTGTTTTAGCCTATATTAAGTCTGTTTCCTTAGGGGCCTCTTAAAAAAAATTCACTGTGACATTTGTTCAGATAAAGCTACATGTTGAGTGAACAGCTTCATTTTAAGAGTGCTCACTGGAAAATCAGTGCCACCTCCCTACCTCCACCTGGTATTTCATAAATAAATGTTTACCCTGGGTGACCCACAGACACTATAAAAACCCTTGCTCTTCTGGGAGTTTTGTGAAATTTCTTTAGAGATTTGTCCTATATCATTTTAATTCCCCTGGAGTTAAGTTCCTCACTTGTTGTTATATCTTTATGTATAAATCCTGCATATCCACCCCACCAGCCAAATTTATGTGAGAACCCCTCTAGTATTTCAACTGGGAGAGTGACCCCATCTCCCCTTTTAGCGTTACCTAAACTGCAGTGGCTTCCATTCTGCTTCCATTTAAACTATATTTATCGACACGTCATATTCATGAATATAGTTATTTATTTAATGTGAAAGGTTCATTCGCTCCCCATTCCTTGTATCCTCTCTGCTGTTATGCCGTTGTTACCGTAATCATTCGGCATTGTTATTTCAGCAGGGTTATTGGGAAAGTTAGGCATTCACATGATCTTTTTACCCAGGGGTTGAACTGCCGTAGATTTCAGTTTGCCAGATATATAATGTATATAATGTGTGTGTGTGTGTGTGTGTGTGTGTGTGTTCCAAACTTAAGGTCTATATGTGTAATCGTGGAGTTCAAACTTAATTTATTAATATTCTATTCAATAACATTTTGCTTACCAATAAGATGTGAAATGTATTTTGTACTTTATAGAATTTCTGTAAAGATTAAATAAGCTAATGTCTTCACAGTAAACATTAGTTCTAAATATTAGTATTATTCCTATTCAACCAATTATAATTAAATATTCTAATTATCTCTAATTATCTTTATGATATGACTCTTTGGGGTTAAAGTGTATTTTTTTTGTCTGAAAATCTAATCTAAAAATTATATTCAAGTCTTTGATAATGTATGGTAATATAACTGATATAAGCTATTTATATAGCTGAACAACAACAAAAAATAAACCTAAATAATAAAAACAAACGTTTATAGGTTAGTAAAATGACATGTCTTTCTGAAGAAGCAATACATTTTAGCAAGTATTTATATAATTTTATATACTACAGATACATAATTATTTTTGCTATGTCACTTACAGTTTATGTGTAATAAATTAGAACACTTATATGTAGTACCACCTAGCCTAAGTAACAAATAATATTCCCATTATTCATTGTTCTCATATTTTATATTTAACTATTTTCACCATTAAATATATATTTATATGTATTTTTAATCCATTTGGTTAAACCATTGCTACTTCTGGTTAAGTGAATTTTTATATTTTGTTATGTATGACAGCATTTTAGAATGAATAAAATTAGTTAAACTTTGAATTTTTAAATATCTTTCTCTGCTTTTATATTTTTTCCATCTTATGAACATGTTCACTCAAAACAAATGCAAGTTGCTTTCCCCCTTATTTGCCAATGAAAGATGATGACTACAGTTTCATTGAATCCAGAAATTTTAATACATAGTAAACTCTTAGAAAAAATATTAATTTTTAGCACTTTTCTTTCAAAATAAAGTTCACCTTGAGACGATGAAGAATTAATGAAGATATTTTAATTTATTTTACTTTTCTGTTCACATTTAGTGATTGATTTTTAATATATTTTTGGAAATATATTTAGTTACTTTAAAATATCCTCACATAATCAACATCATACATTGACAAAAAATGCATGTAAAATCAGCACATTATGTAAATGACAGCTTCAAATGAATTAAATATACAGTATTTTACATCTATATCTTTAAGTTCATTGTTATATTTAAACTCACTGCACTTTCAGAGTGGCATATAAGGAAGTGAAAGAAAATCAATGTTTTGCTTTATAAAACACAGTGCCAGGAATTTTTGTTTTTCTGGACTATGTTAGTTAGACTTGGATAACACACTGTCATCCATAAGAAAGTAAAGTGTATGTATATAGTGTAAAATTCTATTTTTAATAATATATTATTTGGTTGTATAACTTCCACTACAATTTCTGTTTTAGCACAGCAATGTAAACTTTGATACTTTCAAAATGACTTTCCCAAATACGGATCTTCACTTTTAATTTCAATCAGTGCAATGGTTATAGACTGCCTCCAAACAGGAAAGATAAACTGAAACCTGGGGCTATTCAAATTTCTCCCTATATTAAATAATGCAAAGATATTTTTGTTCCTCATTTTTTCCTTTAACAACTTCTTTAGTTTCTTTATCTACTGTAGTTCCCAAACATACAATTTATGTTTGATCAAATGTTAAAAACAAGAAATTAAATCCTATGACTGATGAATGTCACCACTCACACATTTTAACTGACATATGCTGAAAGGATGACGAGCTGAAGAATATAATCTGTGCAGCACCATGACTTTTATTGGCACACAATATCTATTTTCCAACTGTAACAAACGCTGCTTACCCAACATTCCACTTGGCACCTCGGAAAGGTCATGAGGATGTACTTAAATCGTGTTATAAAATCACACTTCACACTGCTGGCAAGGTTCTGCTTCTAGAAAGACTTCGTTATTTACATTTCCTATATATTATATTTATATTTTACTTAAGGCTTCAAAATTTTCTGATATGGAATCTTGGAGGCACCTTAGAGGATGCCTAATTTTTCAATATTTACCTTTATTTTTATTTCATTCTTGGCATTTTAGTCTACATACCCACTATTTATTTCTTTTTAAAACTATCCTAGCCACTTGGTCATTTTCAATCTAAAGATTCTGGCTATATCTCAGCTTTTATAATGCTGGCATGGTGTGTGTATGTGTGTGTGTGTGTGTGTGTGTGTGTGTGTGTGTGTGTGTGTGTGTGCATGCACACATGTGTGTATTTTATGTGTGTATATATAGCATATACATAGTATGTATAATGTATATATGTGAGATATATATATATATATGGCATATAGTGTACACAGTATATATATATATATTTTTCCCCTCCTTTCTGTTTTTTTTTCTCTCTTTCATGAATTCCATTTATAAATCTGATCTTATGTGTTGTTATTTTATATTCATTTTCTCTGGGACTTTCCCCTCTTCTACATTTGGAAACATTTCAGGATTTTTACCTACTTGTCTCTCTATAGAAATTTTAATTTCACCAGTTATATATGTATCTTGAATTTTTCTTTATTTTCAGCTTCTCAGATAGTCATACTTGTTATTTGAATACAATAACTTCCCAATATTTTTTTCCTAATATAATTGAAAATGTGATATTGATTTAAGTTTTTGGTTTTGTGACTTCCTGAATTATCTCTACATCTTGTGTACTGTTTATTTATTTTGTTTTTTTTCCCCAGGTATATGAAGGTCCTGCCTCATTCTTATTTGTTTTTTTTTCGCATCCTCCAGATTCTATTTCATTTCTCTCTTCTAGAATTTGTTTTGTGCATAATCTCCTCCTAAGTTTGTGCTTTTTTTTTTCAAATCTTTTATTTTTTGCATTCTGTACAGCGTTAGTTTCTCAGGAAAGATATGGGGAATATATGTGAACCTTTATGTCATCGTAAGCCAAATGTTCTATGTTGAGCTATTATATAGAAAACATATAAGAGGCAATACAATCCTAGCATTTCTATTAAATTGAAGCTAAAATAAATTACAGAAAATAAATATGCAGTTACCCTCATATTAATTCCATATGGTTTATAAAGTATATGTGTATTGTTATTTAGTCTGTAAAATAAAGGAATTTAAATCTTTTAAAAGAATGCAAATATGACAGATTATAAGCTCTAAATGTAGGATAATGTTTAAAAGTAAATAGTAAAAAAATGTATATATACATTAACAAGTAAAGATTTCATTTTATAACAGTGATCGATTTTGCATCATTAAAAATATGCATACTTTTATAAGTTGAATTGTGTACCGCCAATTCATATGTTGAATTGCTAACCCCCAGTACCTTAAAATGTGACCTTATTTGCAAATAGGGTCATTGCAAATTAAATTAGTTAAGATGAGTCTGTTAGGGTGGGCCCTAATCCAACATGATTGGTGTTCTTATAAAAGGGGGAAATTAGAACACACACACACACACACACACACACACACACACACACGGAGAATTCCATTTGAGCACTGGTGTTTAACTGCCACAAGCTAAGGAGCTACCAGAAGATAGAGGAGGGTTGGGAACAGATCCTTCCCTAGCACTTTCAGAGGGAGCATGGCCCTGCCAACTCTTTGATTTCAGACTTCTGGCTTCAGGACTGTGAGACAATAAATTACCGTTGTTCTAAGACATCCAGTTTATGGTACTTTGGATTAGCTGCCCTTGGAAACTAATACATCTTCCTTGTCCTCATGAAATATTGTCCTTGTGTCTATTCGTCTGTATTTGCTGGGTTTTGCCTCATTGCCATTAAAATAAAAACAAAGAATATTATTGATCAATGTGAAGTTGTGTGCTTTCTGGCATCTGCCATCCATGAAAGCTTTGTCTTATAACCTTAACTCCTTGTTCTCTGTTCCAGCCACACTGATTGCTGATCTATTACTGATCCTGCATCCTCCTGTTGTCATCGTTGTCATTGTCACCACCACCACCGCCTGTTCCTTAAATGGTTTATTCTTTCTGCTCTAAAGTGCCTTTTCAAGTGCTTTTGTCTGCATAGAAAAATGCCTTCTCTTCCCACTCATTCATTTCACATAGTTATCTACCATTTATGTATTTATTTATTGGCCTAATTTTTGGTCAATGTCTATAAACTTAATGAGAGCAAAGCTGTGTCTGTTATTACTCAACATTGCATTCCCAATCTCAAATGCATTCCCTGGCACATAAACAAATTAATCACAGGGAAACATTGCTAACTTAATGGTTGAAGCTGTGATTTTAAGAGTAGAAACAGTAAAATTACTTCATTTAGGTTACATGAGCTTTGATTCTTTATACGTGAAAATCAACATGATCTAGCTACAAATACATAATATTTGGCAAACTCCCTCCCTCCATACTTTCTATGCCCCTCACTATTTCCATAATGATCTCTTTAAATCCTAAGAACAGGCTTGTGAGATATGTATAATACCCCTCCACACACACACACACACACTTTATTTCTGATAAAGAAACTGATTATCACTGAAGTTAATTAACTGCAATGATCTCACTGCTGGCTATCATATTAAAATAATGTGTCATGGCCTGCAATTTAGTTCCATATAAAAGGCACTGTAGTACCAGTATTAGGGGAATTTTCAGGTGTCAATGTTTGAGCAATGTTTGAGGAAAGACATAATATTCTAGAAAGAGAATAAAGGGAAGGGGGTCCTTCCTGAGAGCAAGAATAGGATGAATATTGAAGGTTTGTGCTCCCTTTTGATTCATCCCCATCAGTGAGTTTCCCAGAGTAACTGTTCCTCACTTCAGTGATTACCAGATATAGGCCCATGTTTATGTTAATGAAATCAACAAATAAAGGGTACTTTTGTCAATTGTCTATTCATATTATTAAATTAAACAGGGCCTGTCCTCTGAGGGCCTGCTAGCTTGCTGAAGTCATCTCTACCTAAAATTTTACTTACTTTGTACTTCTAAATCAGTCACTCAGAACATGCATGTGTACATAATCTTTCATATTTCTTTTTGGTCTAACAATATTTTTGAATTGCAATTTCTCTCTTAAATATTTTATTGTCAAATGCTTTTTGGGATCACAATAAGACCAAAAGGTATATTTCTGGGGTCATGTAAGATCAAGACAGAATGAGGATGGAGCAAATTTTTGAGGAGATGGTCGGAAGATATCAGGAATACGTAACTGATTTGATTCCTCCAAATATACATACTTCAATACCCTGGCTCCTTGTATTTGAAAACCACAGAAGCCTAAGGCAGTGGAGAATTCAAGTGGTGCTACAGTTAGGCAACATATGAGTGCACTATTTGGACCAAGTTTTCCTCAGTCTCAGAGTTCTGGCTATGCTAGGAAACGTTTGCTGCTATAGTAATGACATCATGGTTAACAGTAGCAACGACACTACTAACATTTATTGTGTGCTTATTATATATCTCAGGCCATGTTTACATTTTTCATATGTATATACTGGTTTAATTCAAATTATATTTTCTTATCTACTTATGAATAGACAATAAAGAACTGAACAAGACTGATTGCTATGGCCGATTACTTAGTGAAATTGAACATTCTCTTCTTTTTTCTTAAAATTTTTCTAAATTGTGAGCATAAAGGTTCTTTAGGTATCTAGATCCCAACTGATAACTAGCAAAAATTTCATTAAGTACATCAGCAACACGAACTGTGGACTACCAACCAGATCTCCTGGCACTGGGAGACACCTAGAGCCTGCTGCTCAGGGTTACGCTTCAATCAGCTCTATTTGTTTGTAGGGAGAGTAAAAAGCTATTGTTACCATGAATTTACATGATCACCGGAGTCAGAAGACTCCAGGGATTGGGTTATTAGGGTCAGCTTCACTATCCATTTTTATTCATTGGAAATGTGCTTCATTTTGCACGTTTCCTTAGACTTTGCTTGTTAGCCCCTCCATAATTCTCAGCAAAAGTTTCAGAGGTGTAAGTAGAGTCTGGGCCTTGAGTCGGGTATTAGCATCTTGGCAATTTCAGATAGAGGGGAAACTGGGAATAATTACATACAGTGATGTACATATCCATAAAAATAACACATGATATGCATGATTCGATTATTGTAATTGCTCTCCTGGTAAGAAAATTCAGGTTTAGGATGTCATCTTTATGCTGAAATTTGCAACAGTTTTTCTCTATTCCCAAAATTGCATTCTAAAAGCAGGAAAATTGTCAAAATGTAAAGGAATCCTGTATGTATCACCAAAATTACCAACTAAGGGTGAATAGTGCACTAGTAATATAGGATAGATACAAAGATGATTAAGATATAGATATTATCCATATGAGAAATGTTTGGAGACTGGAGATACATATAATGCTGTATGAGGTTACTAATCATTGTATGTATTTTTTTCCTCCTACTGCTTCCACCTATGAAAGACTCATGAAACAGGGAACTACAGAATAATTAGTGGAAAAGCACTACAAGTAATGAGGTGGTAGATAAGGTAAAGAGAGAGAGAGAAACAGAGAGATTTTTTGTTTTGGTGCAGGCTACCTCATTTTATTGTGCTTGTCTTTATTGTGCTTCACAGATATCAAATTTTTACTAATTGGTTTGTGGCAACCCTACATTGATCAAGCCTATCAGCATCATTTTCCCAAAAGTATTTAATCACTTTGCATTTCTCTGTCAAATTTTGGTAATTCTGCCGATATTTCAAGCATTTTTTTATTATTGTATTTGTTATGGTGATCTGTGATCAGTGATCTTTGATGTTACTCTTGTGTTTTGGGGTGCCACAAACCACACCCATACAAACAGCAAATTTAATCTATATATGTTATGTGTATGTGTTCTGACTGCTCCACCAACAGCCTCTCTCTCTCTCTCCCCTTAGGCCTCCCTATTGCTTGAGACACAATGATATTGAAATTAATATGATTTACCCTAATACATATTAATAACCCTGCAATGGCCTCTAAGTCTTCAAGGGAAAGGAAGAGTCACGCATCTCTCACTTCAAATGAAAAGCTAGAAATAATTAAGCTTAGTGAAGAAGGCATGTCAAAAGCTGAGAGAGTTCAAAAGCTAGACATCTGATGTCAAACAGTTAGCCAAGCTGTGAATGCAAGTTAAAAGTTCTTTAAGGAAATTAAAAATGCTACCCCAAAGAACACATGGATGATAAAGTAAAATTGCCTTATTACCGATATATAGAAAGTCTTAGTGGCCTGGATAAAAGACTAAACCAGATTTCTCATGGCTAAAGTAATGTCTTACAAATACAGAAATGAGGAAAGACTAGAAACACCTGTGGTGTTCCACTGGAATTTGGAGATATCTGTGTGAATACATGATCTAAGGCTCCTTGAATACACAGCTGATTTCAGGACTGGACAAGTCAAGTATAAATGACTCTGGAAAATCTTCTTTTGCCAAAAAGTAAAGACATACTCAAAGAAAATTAAGGCGCATAAAAAAGAACACTGGATCCAATTTGAAGGACTCCAGCTACCACTAGATAAATCTAGGACACTTTGACTATCTAAATAATTAATAATACCAATAATTATCTCCCAATAAATAAGAAACTATATATTCAAACTTAAATAAATAAAACAAATTATTGATTTTATAAAGGGAGAACAGGAAAAATATTTGTTTAGATTAGAATTTCACCAAATAAATATACATGAATTGCAGAATGATAGATATTTTGTAAAAATTGTCACTTAGTGACCATCATTATTAATAATTATTCCAGGAGAGTCAATGATAGGTGCTAAGATTCAGTGGTCAAAGGTTGATGAGAAATACACACATATATATATATATATATACACACACACA
>NW_017732740.1:173246-210307 GCF_001890085.2 Hipposideros armiger
AGAGAGAGAGAGAGAGGGACAGAAAGAGAGAGGAAGCAAAAATGGTAAATAAAAAAATAAGTATGTGGAAATTTCTTATACTACTCTTACAACTTTACCATAAATGTTAAAATATGTGAAAATAAAAAGTTACAAAAATAGGAAGTTATCACTTGTGATTCTAATTTTATTCACTATAAAGTGGGATATTGACTATAGTTTTTATTATAAAAACAATGTAGGTAGTGACACAGTACATAAATGAACAATTGTAGATTCTAAGCATATAATAGTATTCACCATTCCTCAAAGGTGTCAACATGGTTAAATTTTTATGTTATCAACTCATGAACAACATACCATTTTATTTCTGTAGCACATACTATCAGAACACTAACTTCTAACATCATAAAGTTTTTCTCATTAAACATGGAAATTATCAGAAATACTTTTCTAATATGAAAGAAGGTGTATGGTATAAAAATAAGAACTAGGTTCTAGAAGCAGGCAGACATGGGTTCAGATTCCAGTTCAGCTACTTGAGTTGCCTGATATGGGAATGTTACTTAGGCTCTTTAAGGTTTTGTTTCCTCATCAAGAGCATGAGGATAATTATTAATTTTCACTTTGTTTAGTTGTCATGCAACTCAAAGGAGAAAATTCAAGAAAATACATAGCACAATGTCTGTACCATAATTATTTTTCTACACATCAGTTATAATTAATAAGGATTATATATAATAGTTACTGTTTGCCCTAAAATCACTAAAGATGAAACACTTCCACAGATATGCAATCTTAATCAATTCACAATCTAAAATTAAGGTGTTGATTTATTTTACTCACACAGTGAAAAGAACGATCATAGATTTCCTTCTCAATACCTTTCTTTTTAGAAGCATGCATAAATAAATAAATAAATAAATAAATAAATAAAAGCAAAACTATATTCAAGGTAAGTATCTCAAAGTGACACAATGATTTCTGTTGCTTTCCATTTCTACTTTCATTAGATATGCTCTGAAAATATTTCACTGCCTGAACAACTACTTGATATTTTTATAACAACTTTTTAAATATTATTTGCAAGACAGAGATGCATGGTTCAGCTGAAAATTCAAAATGACTCTTACATGACTTTTACTTGCCATTCTGTAATTTAGTAAATGTCCATTTAAAAATATTTTTTATTGTTATTTATTAGGTTTTACACAGGAAACTCAAATGCTTTATGTTATTATTGCTTCACATCGCTAAATAAAGCCAGTAATGTAAGCAGAGCAGAGAAAATCGGTTTTCTTCTCAATTTTTCAGGTTTACATAATTGGACTTCTTCTTTGCCTCTGGACACTGCACATTTTGATGAATGCTGACTTCAAGAGTTTTAGAACAAAACTTAGTTATAACAAAAAATAAGACAAATAGGAATATTATTTTAGAAGCATCAAAATTATACAAAATGAAGACATATTACTCATAGAAGTTTTATTAGGGAGTTAGTAGCTATGTAAATAACAGAGTTCGGTGTTGCTTGATTTAATTCTTTAACACCCAATTATAAAAAGAGTAAATGCTATTTCAAGTTGTTTAAAAAATGAAGGTACCATCTACTATATTAACATTATTTGGATAATAATTAATATATCTTTATTGTTTAATTATTACATGGTCACTATTAGTAACACATACAATATTTGAAAATATACAAATATTTCAAATGAAGTTAAATGTTATGCTAGAAAAGCTAAGCTTTATAAAAATAAAATGCATATTTCCTTGAAAGGCTAAAGGAATCATCATCATATAGGATAGCTTCTAAGAATCTCTAATTTTATCTTAAGTATAGCTGTAACTGCAGATTCGTCAATATCAAGGTAATTTAATAGTAATTTATAAATATGACAAAATGTTATTGGGCCATTCAAAGGAGCCTCCAGTATGTGTGACTTCACACTTATTTGCCTATGAAGCAGAGTTAGAACAACTGATGACAGTTTAAAGTCTGTGGTGTTCCACTTCTTTGATTTTTATAGATCTGTATAGCAGTCCTTATCCTAGAAAATTATCCATTGAGTTCAATTTGGGAAGCATGTGCCCTGAGAAATGTATTGTCAGGCCTGTGAATACCAATAATTTAAAATAAAAAGGTGAAGCAGTACCAACATTTAAGCTCTTAAAATGTTCCTTTTAATTAGTAAAGGATGTTAAAATAGGGCAACACTTTAAAGTAGTGAAATGAAACTCATTTGTAACATATTGGCAATTAAACTTATTTCTTTTTCATTATTCCTTAGACGCCCTATATTGCACTTATAAGGCAAGCCTAATTCTTTAATGCTAGTTTTGAATCACAGGTTTAAGCTGACAGTTACTAGGTTTCTTATTATGGGTTTCTAATTTCCTATGTGTTGCTTTTAAAATCTGAAAAGCTATTTCCTTCTTTACATGTTATGTTATTTTACAAAAGTATTTTTATTGGTTTATAAGCAATCCATCTTCTAGATGTCCCAAGTATGCTTAAAATACAGTAAACTTTATATTCAGTGCTCTGATGCTTTTATTGAGTGTCTGAAGAGTTTTATACATCAAGTACATTTAAATGAACAAGAAATTTTTCTCAAGGCCCCATGTATAACTTAAACATTGTTGACAAAATAATGATTTTTAGCCATTTCTTGAGGGTCATTTTCATATATTTAACCAGAATTTAATGAGTGCCTACTATTTAGTAGCACTAATAACTGAGGTATGGCCATAATATATTATTCTTCTTCAATCAAAAAAATTCTCTGCAGGGGAAAACTCTTTTGCTTACATTGCATTTTAGAAAACACATCAATACTTCCATTTCCAAAAGGCAAATAGGACTTGTACTTTAAACAACTTGTACCACTAATAAATACAGAGATCTAACCATACATATGGCCTCAAAGCAGTGTTGGGCTTTTATCCAGAATGTCTATTATATAAGAAAGCACTTTCTGTATTTAGCAGAATGGTTCATCTAATGAAGCATACTGTCCCCAAGGGTGGCAGGGGTGAATATATTGTAGAAGGCATATAGTAGTCTTTGTCCAATATGTGAGTTAATATGGGTTACTATTCTATTTCTCAATAACTCAACCTTCCTCTGTATCCTGCTATCTTGCATAATTTATCAAAAACATTCTTAAGGATACTTGTATGGAGGGATTGATTACTATGGGATTAGCAAATATCAAAGATTCATAATTCTATCATTTCTTTATCTAATACTTAATGATCAATTATGCTCCCAGCATTTAGCTACATTTGCATACACTTTCTCATGTCTTACATATACTTTTATATCACAGGGCCTTCACACGTGCCATTTTTCTTGCCTATAATAACCCTTTCCTTATCCTTTACTCGGATTATTAATTTGCCTTCAGGTTTTAGACAAAGTTTGACCTCAAAGTGGTCTTGTCAAACTCTCCATCCAGTACAGTATGATTGAAATGTTCCTCTGTTCACAGATGATTCTTTGCTATAACTATAAATGTATTTGTTGAGTGCATTACGATTATTATTATCTTATAGCCAGGTTCTCTACAATAGTTAAGATTTTCAATTGTTATTCATTAAAAAGAATGTATTCCAGGGCCAGTCAAGTGGTGTGTTGGTTAAGAGTTGGCTTGGGATGCCAGCTCTGAGCAGCAGAGCCCTGGTTCGGATCCCACATGAGTTCAAGTGATGCTGCGCCCTCTACAGCTAAGATAATGAACAACAGCTTACCCAGAGTTGGGCTGCTGTGAGCTGCTGAGAGTGGCCATCCAATGGCTGGCAAGCAACTGCCTCACCCAGGAAGGGAGCAATGATAATACCAACTTGGGCCAGTGAAGCGACGTCCTCCACAACCAAACTGAAGAACAAAAGGACAGCAATTTATTTGTTCCCTGATTCCCCAATAATAATAATAATAATAATAATAATAATAATAATAATAATAAATAAAATAAATTGAAAAATTGAAAAAAAAATACAAAGAATGCACTCCAGATGTCAGATAGTTCTCAAAAGTATTTATAGAGGTAGAATTGTGCATGGTTCTCATTTACTTGTATTTTTAAGTCATTCCATTATTAAAGTAGTTGCTATAATGTTTCATTAAACTAATATTTATTGAAAAAGTATGTGTGCCACAAACTGTTGGATGCTGAAGGGGACTTTAGAATGGCATATAAAGAGACTATAACAAATTTCTGTTTCTGGACATGACAGAGCAGGTGGTATTATACTAACCCTTTCATTGAGAAAAAGTCAGTGAAAAATTACCCAAACTCTCCCCCAAAATCACTCTCTTGATTAGTCAGAGCAATCAAGTAAGCCAAGAGACTATAGAGGGAGGAAGAATACATACAGGGAATAGAGAGAATAGTGGTGAAGTACAAAGAAGCAGCCTGGGGTTTCCATCATTGTAACAGTATTGGAAAGACTGTGATTAAAGTTTAGATCCTGAAAATGTTTATGAGTTGAGTGGGGGCAAGATCTCAGAGACAAGAGAATTAGAAAAAATTGAATTTGAACTAAGTATGCATTTGCCTACCTTAGTGGTGTTTATATACATAGATACATGCATCTATATATTACACATGCATCTGTGTACATAGATATCTATCCAGAAACAACTGGGAGATGGTTAAAAACTATGAGCAGATACATTTTTTTTAATTGGGGAATTGGGGGGATGGGAACAGTGCTGAGGAATTGGGGGAAGGAGAACAGACAAGTTGCTGTCGTTTTGTTCTTCAGTGTAGTTGTGGAGAATGTTGCTTCACTGGTCCAAGTTGGCACCATCATTATGCTCTTCCTGGGTGAGGCATTTCAGTCGCCGGCTTCTGGACGGCCGCTCACTGTGGCTGCTGGCCACTCACGCTACCTGCTGGCTACATATGGTAGCCCATGGCAACCCACTGCCACAGGGGCTGCAGCCTATGCCATCGCCAGCGACTCACAGCAGCCCACCTCCAGGTTGAGCTGTTGTTCAGCATCTTAGCTGTGGAGGGCAGTGTCACTGGCCCTCATATGTGGGATCCGAACCAGGTCCCTCTGGCGTCCCAAGCCAGCTCTTAACCATTGCGCCACTCGGCTGGCCCAGCAGATACATTTTTATCTGATGATTCTGAGGCTCCTGAAATTACAGCTCTGGGTCTCTGGAAATCATTATCATTAGTTAACATTGCATACTTTTTGTTGAGACCCCTTAGAAGAAAGGATAAACAGGAAATCTGCCCAGGTCTACCAACAAATGAAAGAAAAGATCCAACTTGATCAGCATCATCTACATACACAGGTGTTTGTCCAGAAAAAAACGAGGGGCTGCTCAAAGCCAGAAGTTAATGGATAACAACTTTAAATGACTGAAGAAAAAAAAAAAAAGAAAAAAGAAAAAAACTGTTCAAGAATTCTATACCCAGAAAATATAAATATATCCAAGTGCACTAAAGTGAAACACCAATGTCTTCCTTAATAAAAACACACACATACTTAGATACACACACACACACACAATACATGGAGTAAAATCAGTAAAAATATAAGCTCTAAACTATTATTTTTAAATTTTTTTATTTTATTTTTTTAAGATTTTATTGGGGAATTGGGGGAGGGGAACAGTGTTGGGGAATCGGGTAAGGGGAACAGACAAGTGGCTGTCTTTTTGCTCTTCAGTTTAGCTGTGGAGGACGTTGCTTCACTGGCCCATGTTGGTATTATTATTGCGCTCTTCCCGGGTGAGGCATTCGCTTGCTGGCCATTGGACAGCCGCTCACGCCAGCTGCCAGCCAGCCCCACTGCAGCCTATGCCATCACTGCCAACTCACGGCAGCCCAGCTCCAGGTTGAGCTGTTGTTCACCTTCTTAGCTGTAGAGGGCGCAGCATCACTGGCCCTCATGTGGGAACTGTTCTGGGGCCCTGCTGCTCAGAGCTGGTGTCCCAAGCCAACTCCTAACCAATGCGCCACTTGGCTGGCCCTAAACTAATAATTGATGGTATTCTTCAGTCAAAAAGGGAAAGATCCTTTATGAAACTATATGGGAGCATGATCAGGCAGGCAGAAATTAACAGATCAAGAAAGTAAATATTGGGTTGTTGGAAAAGTCATACGCATTTTTGCAACAAAAAACAGAAAAAAATAGGTCATGACTTTTCTGACAACCCAATAGATTGGTAAATAAAAATAAATGTTGACTGTCAAAAACAATAAAAATAAAGTCTTTAAGCATTTAAAATATATATGTATTGAAATAGTCATCAATAGTGTAGGTAGATATAAGGGGATAAGGGAGCAAATAGAATTTAAGAGTCATTTTTCTTAAAAGTTTCTTAGGTCCTTGTAATTCTTAAAAATATAAAATACTTAATTTTTGATGCACTGTAATAATTCAAAAATATATAATGTAATCATTATAATAAATATTAAACTGATTAAGTAATAATAATATTAATAAAGGAATAATGGAATAATAAGCATTTGATTGATCTAAAAGAAGGTAAAGAAAGGGAAAGAACAAAGAACAGATGGCAAAAGAGCAAACAAAGAATATGGTAGTAGACTTAATCTCAAAAATATAAGCATACCTTTAAATGCAAGTCAAGGACATATTTCAATTAGGTATATTAAAAAATAAACTGCAAGCCAACAACTATCTAATGTAAGTATATTACAACAAGTAGACTATACCAATAACTGTATACTGCTTGCAACCTATTCATTTTAACTATATGCATACATAGCATTCAAAGTAAAATAATGATAAAAATGATATGCCATGCTAGCACAAACAGAGAATGCTAATATAGCTATACTAGTATTGTACAAAATAAAAAGTTAGGTAAGATGTGCTACTAGAGACAAAAAATGACATTTTATATTGATAAGAGCTAAATTCCAGTAAGAAAAAATGCTATATTTTAAAATTATTCTATACATAACAAATGATAACTGTCATAGAAGGAGAAATTATGAAGTATATTGAAGATTTTCTTTTTTTTTTCTTTTTAAATTTTTATTGTTAGTTTCAGTTGTACAGAACAATGCAATAGTTATCCTTTTCACCCTCACAAAGTAACAACCCCCCTCCCCCCATCCACTGCCCTCCCACCCCTGTTATCATGCTTATCTATTACAATTCCATTGACTCCATTCCCACTCTCTACTCCATGTCCCGAGACTATATGTATATATAATTATAGTTGACATACAATCTTATTCAACATCAGCTTCAGAAATACAGTGCGGTAGTCAGGCCTCTACACCGACTATGAAGTGGTCTCCCCAACAGGACATGAGTCCATCTGGCCCCCTAAGAAGGTATATTGAAGATTTTAAACACAATTGAATCAGTAAATTATAGAACAATCAGACAATAATATCAGTAAGAAAATAAGAGACTTGACAATATATTGATAAGCTGAACCTTATTTTCATACATAAAGCATTATATGAGTAAGAGCACAACATTTTATTTTGAAGTTCATATGGACCATTCACCAAAATAGAATGCAGACAGCCCAAATTTAGACCACGATGGCTATAAATCATATTAGTAAAATTTTAAATAGAATTATTTAGAATGTGTTATTGTAGCATACTAGAACTAAATTAAAAGTTAATAATAATAATAATAATAATAAATAGCTAAAATACCCACATATTTAGAAATTAAGAAATAGACATATACAAATATAACCTAAACATTAAATATTAAATTTAATTTTAAATTTGAATGTATTTTGACTTGCTATATAATAAAAAATATAACAGCAAAACTTGTGGATGCAGCAGAAGCAATTATTATGCTAAATTAGTTAAAATGTATTTACTAGAAATAGAGGCTGAAAATCAATATTTTAAGCATCCATCATAAGAAGTAGGTAAAACACCCCTCAACACATTGAACAGCAAAAGAAATACGATAAAGATGAGAACAAAAAGCAATTATTTAGAAATAGATCATATAAAAGAGGAACCCAGCAAAGCTAAAAGCTAGTTTTATGGAAACACTAATAAAACATCCATATCTCTAAGAAGATTGACAAAAATTATATCAAAGCTACAATTGACACTTAATCAGAATGAAAAGAAAATTGTCTCTATCAGTTAGATCTTAAAAAGTTACCAGAAAATAATGATTTTATACCAATAATATTTTAAATGATATGAAATAGATAAATTTCTTGAAAAAAAAAATTTTCAAACTAATTCAAGAAGAATTATAAATATAAAGTTCTATATTTATAAAATGCTTAAATCAAAAGTTTACAACATTGCCAAAAAGTTCAATAGTGAATTCTTACAATGTTTTAAGGAAGCATTAATGCCAATTTGATAGAAACTCAGAGAATAGAGAAAAAGAGAATATTTTTAAGACATTCTATGAGGCAAGCATGTCATTAATCCCAAAAACCTTACAATGACTGTTCAATGACTGTACAAGAAAGGACATTCATGCCAACTCTCTGGCATGAATATAAATCTAAACATTTTAAGCAAAATTAATGAATATAATTCAGTAATATATAAGATAATGTATGATGACCAACTTTATTGCAAAGTTGAATTAATGTTAAAAAGGAATCAAATTTGGATGCTTATAGCCCTTTTATTCATAGTTGTGAACACTTAGACTCAACCAAGATATAAGTGAATTGATAAATAAACTATGGTACATCCAGGCAATGGAATACTGTTCAGTAATAAGGAGAAATGTGCTTTCAATCAAGACATTGTCATGGAGGAATCTTAAATGTGCATTATTAAATGGAAGAAGCCAATCTGAAAAGGCCGCATGCTGTACAATTCCAAATACATGACATTCATGAAAAGGCAAAACTATGGAGACAGTAAAAAAAGATCAGTGGTTGCCAGAAAGGGAGGATTGAATAGTGGGAAAACAGAGGATTCTTAGCGAAGTAAAACTATTCTGCATCATATTATAAAGGAAGATACATGCCATCATATATTTGTCAAAACCTGTGGAATGTACAATACCAAGAGTGAAACCTGATGTAAACTCTGGACTTCGGATGTTAATGATGTATCAGTGTGGGTTCATTAATTGTAGCAACCGTACCTCCGTGGTGTGGGTTAAGATAGCGGGTTTGGGTGTAAACATGTGGGAGCATTACATATAAGGGAATTCTCTGTACTTTCTGATCTATTTTGTTTGAACCTAAAAATCACATGCCTATCATTAAATCTAACAAAACACACAGAAAACTATGCAGTATTTACAGAAAGTTTTAAAAATATAAATAAATGGAAGGACAGGTCATGTACATGGAACAGAGAACTTGACACTTTAAATATGTCGATTTTCCACAAATTGACCTGTAGATTCAATACAATATTGATTTAAATTAATTATAACACTCTGTGTGTGTGTGTGTGTGTGTGTGTTGACAAACTGATAATAAACTGTATATAAAAATGTAATGGCCAGACATAGAAAAGACATTCTTAAACTGAAACAAAGTTGGAGGACTTGCATTATCAGATATAAATGCTTACTATAAAGATATCACTTTTTCCATTATTTGAAAAATACTTCAGTAGTTCAGAACTATGGTGATACGAATTTTTTGGAGCATTTGCATAGGTCAAAAGAATAATTAAAAAGTAAAGGGAATGTTTGTCATTTATTACTACAACAAAAACAAAATATGTCCTTTCTTTTATCTCTTAGACAGTCCAGAAATTTTACTCCCAAAGCCTTTTGTCTTTTATTTATATTGGCAGACTTTTCTGAGTGTAACACTTCCTGTTGTTCTCAGTCACCCTCTCTTCCTGTCTTTCTTCTTGTCTTGCACAGAGTAAAAATAAGAGGAGGTTATTTTAAGGTTGGATGGTACGATTCCCTTCAGCTTAATCTCTGATTTCACCATATATCCTAAATTGTATGTGAGGCATATTTTAATAAGGGGTGGAGATGGTGCACCAGCATAATGATAGCATTATCTGTCTTCATTTAGAGACTTTAGGAAAGTGAGGTTCTGGGAGGCAGATCCTTTTGTTTTTGTGCATTCCGCCTCCAGGCCAACCTGTTTTTAATATGCCAACTCAAGTCCATGGTATACATTCTTCTGCTTTCTGCCACAGATTCTTTATTGAAACCACAAATAAGTGTAGTTGGGAAGTAAGCTGACTTAACACATCTCCTTTTCCCAACAAAAGCCACTGGAGGATAGAGGCCCAGTGATAAGTGTTCCAGAAAGCCTTTCTTGGAACAAAAAATTCTTGGAGGGGACAATGATTTTCAGAGGTACTGGATGAATTGGATTCCTAAAATCTGCATAAGAAAAGTCAGTTGTAGGTCTTTTTTCCTCCTCTTCTGTCTCTCTCTGACTTTTCTTTCCTTTCATCCTATTCACCCTTAACACTCATACTACTGATACCCTAGTCCTGTTTCACGCTGTGCTTTTGAGGTAACATAATATAGTATACTTTGGAACAAAGCAAAAAGAAGTGGTCTTTGGGTTACTGTGTAAAAGGCAGAGGGTAGTTGAAAGAAGGAGGTTGAAAGTTCCTCAGAGGTGTTTGTATTTTAAGATAGAAAAATAATGATGGCACTATACCCAGGAAAGGAAGCATACCCACCCTCTTTCCTTCAAAATGTTAATGAAAATATAAGTCATATCATTTGCCAAATTGGAAATAATGTGATGCAAGTTGGAGAGTGGAATCCTTTCAGAGATGGATGTAGAATTCAGAAATCTTTAATTCCTGTCTGGACTGACAGAAATACTTTCCTGTGAATCACATTGTTTAATCCTCTGATAAATGCTGTTGCTTAACTGGAAGATAAAACAATAATTTTACTATAGAACTGTTAATGTTTTAGTGTCATATATAATGAATGTCACAATCTGAAACACTGATTTTTAGGCATTACTTTAGTTTTATTTTTGAATAAGTTGCTTCCATTTATTTATCTCTTATATTCCCCTATAACACCGTAATGCATTTTACATGCAAAGAGCAATGAGTTTAAAAATAAAACCTTCTTAGTGAAAAAATGAAAATTTCTTACAAATACTCTTGAATATATTACTACTGCAAGTACTTATTTATGTAATATGTTTGTTTTATTCCTGTTGCATAAAGCAGAAAATATTACATAGAAATCAATGGACCGTCATTTATATTTTCCTCCAAACTACAACATTTAGAGAGCCTCAGAAATATTTATTGTGCTGCCTACCTAATGTGCTCATAGTAATCTTTTTATTATAATGTTGCTTAAGCTCCCACTGCTTTAGGTGTTAACAGCCATATTATTTAATCAATGACATCAAACTGTGGTGTTGAGAGTATAACTGTACTTCCTTATAAACTGGTATGTTGCAGTGCTGTGTTAAGTAAAACAAAAAACAATTTATGCCTGTTATTATTGCATATTTTTACTGCTCATTTTTTTTATTAAAGTTGGTTCTGTTAAATCAATACCTAAAGGGTATTTTGCATTAATTTTTGGTTTTGATCTTAAAATTGCATTAATGCCATCTGGTTTCCTTACTGAGTCCGCTGAAATGCAAATTTGACAGTTAAGTGTAATATATAGTTCATTCAGTTTGAAAATAAAGTGGATATCTGTATATTTATAGTAGTATGAGAATGGATTCATTTTGATAATTCCCTGGGTGTTTTGAGCCAAAAATATCTAAAATATTCAGAAAGGTTGAAAATATACTGGCACCAATATTTGTTTTTTAGGATGGGGCATTCTCAATCTCAATGAGCCTTGGATATGAGTGCAAAGTGAGTCAGATGAGTAAAGGTTTCTGGAGATGAGCAATTTCCTCCTGGAAAGTATATGTAAATGTTTCAGGAGGGCAGGGTATTATGTGCAAAGGTAGAAAAGATGATTAACTAAATTACCTACTGTCCAGGAGAAATTAATTTGCTTCACTGGGAAAGCTATTTATTCTCAGAGTTCTTTTACTGATTCAGGGTCATGATAGGTTGAAATGCATATCCTCCTGCTCATGAGTCAGCCCTCCATTAAAGTATTTATCAAGGATAAAAGTAAATTCATTATCATTCATCTCTCAAGTTCTTTTGAAGGTAGCGACTAGATTACACTGAAAACACAGGAGCGTTTGGGCTTCAGATAGAAAATGTTATATGCTTGTTAATATTTAAATGTGTAATTTAAATCAAAACCTTTATTGAATTTAATGACATTTACAATTTTTGGTATTTTAATGACTGACATTAAAAAGATACATATAATATCTATGTCTTCTTAACTACAAATAATGAGGAGTATAGTTCTATTATCACTGTCATTGTGGTTATATAACAATAATATATCTATCTATATCTATATCTATCTATCTATATCTATATCTATATATATAACAGTGGTGTGGTATGCTATTTAAAAATGAGAAATAAGCATATAGATGGGTCTAGTCCAGGCAATGTTCCCACGTGGACTGCAGTTGCTATTCAGCCCAACACCGACACCCTCTGAATGAAAATAGCAATGGACTGCAATAGTCAGCGCACTGATTTCACAGAAGTTTGGCCAGTGATCAATCAGGAGCCCTGGCAATTAACCCTTTGAACTGGTTGTTGGGCTGTTTTAAACAGATTAAGCCTGTAGTTAGGACAATGGAAATCCAAGTGGTAGATAACCATGAATAAGCCCCTTATTGATGTGGTCAGGGCTTGTGGAAAGACATTTGGGTTTCCCTGTAAGAGCCTGAGGCAGTCCTCCCTGCTTTCCACATCCCCAGAGGGCTTATGGCACTGATGGCCCCTGGCAATCCGGAAGCTGATACCTTAGCTTGGGTATGAACCCTAGCAATCTACTGTTCAGTGGATATGGCAGATTGTGTGCATAGAAAGAGGGGCTGCCATAGCACCCAGGTGGGGTGGCGTAGTGCAAAGGATGTCATAATGTACTTGAGATACAGTGATTTGGTTAATGCAGCCACAGCATGTCCTCTGTTTCTAAACAATGCCTAATGCACCTGGGGCCATCCATCGCAGTTCCCAACCAGTGAGGGAATGGCATATAGATTATATTGGCCCCATCCCTCAGAGTGAGGTTTCTAAATAGGCCTTGGTTTGTGAAGGCACCATGGATGGCCTGAACCAAGCTTTCACCCATTGCAAACCAGGCTGCTACCATTAGGAGGTTTAGAGAAGCTGAGTACCATGTATGGATACTTTCATCTAATAGACAGAGATTGGGGGATCCCATTTCAAAGTTCATAGGCAAGATTGGATGTTGCATAGAATGTGACAGTGAATGGAGGTTTCATCTCCTCTATAACTAGCCAGCAACAGGGCTAGTATTGGGTTGTCGGAAAAGTCATGACGTATTTTTTCTGTTTTTTGTTGCAAAAATGTGTCATGACTTTTCCGACAACACAATAGAAAGAAAAATTAGAATATTAAAGCAGCAGATTAAATTCCTAACAGGTGAAACCACTTTGGCCAAGTGCACTAAAGTTCTAGCCCAGACTTTAATACAGTGAATGATCAACCAGTAGGGACTGTTACCCCATATTCCAGACTAGGGACCCCTGTCAAGATACCCAATGCCAAAAAGGTATGAAAGTCAGGGAAGGCAGACAACTATTGCCCCAATTCTGACCATAGATCAATGGGCTATGCTGCTGAGAATACCAAGCCCCATCATGCTTGGGAAAGGCATTATCTACTGGAATTTACAGTGGAACATCCCACTGGGATAACTGAGTTAATTCGAACTCCTGGTGAGTGGGAACCACTCAACCTCCACATGGCCACACCTGTTGAAACACACTATACTTGGTATGGAACACACACCGTTGGAAGAGGAGAGGGGGTGGGGTTTCTGGTCTGCATATTTACCCCCAGTCCATCTCCTCACATCTGGCAGTGCTGCCTCCCTTGGCAAACATGGATGGAATGCACAACCAAGTCACAACAACCAGGTCCTAAAGCTGCAGCCTCACTAACGTCTAAGGATCAGGCCACAAGCTTAATTCTTCTAGAAGGGGAAGACCTCCCCTTACAAGTTCCTATTAATACTAAATGTCTGTCTCTTCGACCTATCTGCTGCTCCTGTGGGGTCCAGTCATGGAATGAACACCTGATGGAAACACATTTCTACAGTGAGCCCACCTGTATGCCCAGCAATGAAATCAATCCAACTTTTGGATATGTGGGGATCTGTCCCTCTCTAGATTGTCAGGATTGCCATGGTGGGTGTCACCACTCCAGGGAGATGACTGGAAGGCCCTAAAGCGGTACATTAAAGAACAAGCTAGGACTAGTACTCGTATTTCATTTGATATTACTAAGATTGATCCAGAGAACTAGCCTGTGACAAACTATCAATAGCACTGGACATGGGTTTTCATTACATCTACACAGGCACTTCATCCAACTGCTGATTAAAGCATCCTAAAACTATCATTATCAGAGCCATAAGAGGCTACACTCAGACTTGGGATGGGCTCACATGGCTTACCCTAGTTTATGGACAATTGAGCACTGGCATACTCCTATGTTGAGAACAGAAAAATTGTTCTTAACAGAACCAAACCAATTGTACCAGGGATATTGGATGGCTATCACTGTGTAGTCATTCTGCCACATTAAAGGATAGTTAACTGGTTTTGCACCGATTGGTAGAGCAGCCCAGGTATTTACTGGTGACCCCAAATGGAACCAGGTGGTTGTGTGACACAAATCCTTGCCCATGACTTCTGCCTGGAGGGTTGGGTTGCGGCACTCTGGGTTTTCCCTGGTCACAAGAGAGAATCTGCCCCACAGCAATAAGTGCTAGCTTTCCTCTCCCCAAAGCTATATGGACATGTTCTGTTTCCACTGGTATGATCATTTGGCCACTGTCTTTGTTCCTGCCACTGACCTGGTGGACATATAAGCACGCACAGAAGTCCTTACTACATTCACCCAGCAAGACTTAAATGATAGTCAACAAAGCCTGTCTTTACTGAACACTTACATGTCTAATAAGAAAAGCTGTCCTCCAAAATAGAATGACATGGAACATTATTACTGCCTTGCAAGGAAGCACTTGTGCTATTACCCAAACAGAATGCTGTGTGTTCACACTTGATGAGTCTGTTAATGTATCACCTTTTTTTTTTTTTAGCTGAGCCATCTTGCCACCTGTTGGCAACTCAATGGCAGCTCAGCTCAGCTGGGCATCGAACCACTTTTGCTCTGAGCTCACACTCTTGAGTGAGCTCTTAACCAACTGAGCCACTCGGCAGGCCCCTGTATCATCTTTATTAAATTACATGAGGGAACAAGGGAATGCCCTGAGTTATCTGACACTACCCCGCCCTCCCCTCCCCCACAAGCCTAGGGGACTTAACAAATCAGTGTTTCGGATCATGGGGCTCTTGGTAGAAGAAGGCGTCACTGAATTGGGAATCCTTACCTTAATCTGTGTTTTTTCTTGTACGTGCCTATACTGCTTCTGTGGCATCTGCCTCCAGTGCAGCCAGATAGCAGCCAAACAAGCTACCTCCATGCTAATAATACCCCTTGCTGACCGCTTAGAGCACATTTCCGAAGAGGGGTGTGTGTGTAAGATTGTAAGAACCAGTGACCAGGCGTGGAGTGTTGGAGAAGGACACCAGGAGAACCTGAATGGCGGATAACCTTTGAGCTGTACCAGGCAATCAGAGGCTCCTCAGCCGGGACTCCCTGGTCCCCGGGATGCACGTTCTGCCCTCTTTCCCCACGCTAGGAGCCACTTCAAAGATGCCTCGTTGAGAGTGGAATGCGCTATTAAGACCATCTGGACAGTATATGTCACCAAACCCCATTAAGGCCTCTAGATAAACTCTTAAGATTCTGGTGAGCAGGTACGGAGATCTACTTGTCTTGCGCCAAGACAAGCCTCATATAAGTTCCCTTATTAAAAGTGCCACTGAACAAACAAACGAAAGACTGCCACCTACCAATCTGGAGTAGTCTGCCTCTTTTTTAGGTCTCTCCTTGCCCTCGGTGTACAGGGTCCAGTTTCAGAATTCACCAGGGGAACTCCCGAGGATGCGAACCAACAGGCAGGGAGAAGATGGGCCCAGAGGCAGCGAGCATGAGGGGTAGTTCAGAGAATGGTAAAATCAGATGCGAGGTGTTGCAGATGCAACTCCTCTTTCCAGAGGAGGCCGGATCTCACGAGATCTCTGGGCTAGACTGTAGCCAACAGTGGAGCCCGGGAATAAGTAAAACCTGGGTGCCCCTGATGCCAGAGGCCTCTCACGCTAGACGGTTCAATAAGAAGTCTGGCTTCTACTACTTAGCATGTAAATCCCAATACTCGTGGATTCCTCGAACCCCACAACCCCTGCTCAGAGTCACAGGGCAGTGGCGCCTCGCCAGAGAACTGGACAGGTAAGGGGAGCTGGCTCTGGCAAATGCCATGCGGGGGAGGGACCACAGAGGCCTGAACGCGGGAGTGAAGTGCGCGCGCGCAGGCCTCACGAGCTGCTGGGCGGTGGTGCTGGCATCTGGTGCAGAAACCTAGGTCCCCAATCTGATGTCTGCCAAGGGTCTAGGCCTCAGCAACCTGAACACGCGCTCCATTGCACATCCTCGGGGCCAGTTGTTCCTCCGACAGCTGTAAAGTTTCTAAGACTCGTTTCAGAAGACCATTGTTGGTGTTCTTGGAGACTTTCGCCTGAAAAGCAACCTCAAGGCAATATTCTCTTTCTGACCCATCCCATCCATTCACCCATCCGTCCATCCATCTACAGTATTTATCTGGAGATAGGCAGATAGAGACAGGCATACAGATAGAGACTGTATATAGATATAGATAGATAAGTAGAAATTTTTAAGAAATTGGCTTATGTGATTACAGAAGCTGGTAAGTCCCAAACCTGCAGAGTAGGCCAGGCAGGCTGGAGATCCAGGCAAGAATTGATGTTGCCACTTGAACCTGCGGGCTGTCCAGAGGTAGAATTTCCTCTGCCTTGGGGAATCTCAGTCTGTTTTCTCTTAAGGGCTACAAGGTCCATACACATTATGGAAGCTTTACTCAAAGTCTACTAATTTCAATTTAATCTCATCCAAAAAATAATGGAAAAATTCAAACTGGTGTTTGACAAAATATCTGGGTACTGTGGCCTAAACAAGTTGGCTCATAAAATTAGCCACCACAGCCTCCTACAGTCTGACATAAAATCCATGTCTAAATATATCTATTTTCAAATTGCTTTCCATGTTGCTTCACTTTATCAATTTAATTTCTCTACCTCCAGTCATGTCCGTTCATATTTTCATAGATTTTAAGAAAATTCTCTCTCTCTTCTAATGGAGATCTCTTAGGATATCTCTTCTGTATCTTTCAATTCCCAGAAAGCCTGTCATTTGAGTGCTAAGGCTCCCATATTTTATAGATTAAATGTTTTATTTGGCAAAATATAAAAATGTATATATTCCCCAAATCCAACATTATCTATGTAATTTTTAATAATCTTATTTCTAGTTTTTATATACTTCAATAGCGCCAATTTTTTATTAATGACAAAGAAAATATAAGTAAAAATTCTAAAATTAAATCAACTTAGCATGCATTTTTCGTTAAGCATGGACTTCATTAGGCATAAAACTTTTACATATGCTCTTCCATAAATCACCCAACTAATATGTTGCTATTTGCTACTAGGAGCCTGAATAGAGAGCTTCATGATAGCACAGACAAATGTACTTAATACCAATACAGTGTCTGGCACCTATATAGTAGGTAGGCAATAAATAATGGTTAAATAAATAAAAATTAAGTGAGGTTGTTAGATTAACTTGACAAAATGTTTAAATTAAATACAACTGCAAAATATGGATCATGCTTACAAGTAATTTTTAAACCATACTCAAGTCTACAATTTTTAATATGTAAAACACTAATAAGCATTGTGACTAACATTACTTAATAATACTGTAAATCCCTATATTATATTATTCAAAATAACACATAATGGTATGATTTTGTAAAAAAGAGGCAGCATTTATAAAAGGTATATAGAATAGCTAATTACATTTTTCTAAGATGATGTGTAGAGTACTTTCAGAATTGAAACCTGTGATGCCATGATAACAGATTGCAAAGAAAATTTTGCAGAGAAGAACAATTTGGAATTGGGTAGTCTTTAGGGAAAATAGAACAGTGTGGAATTATGGACAGGACATTGTGATAGCTTTATAAATGCTGATCAGATATTGTAGAAACTTTGCAAAACATTTGGGCACAGCAATATGTTTATCAGAAATATCTTCAACCTGCAACATGAAACAAAACCAGTGAGTGAGGGAGAGAGAGGAAAAGAGAGAGCTTGGAAATGTTTCTCAGGAATGTACAATTTTGTGTGTAAATTGAGGAGTGGCACCTTGCACAAATTATCTTCTAAAAATAGCACACCCCAATAATCCATGTATGAAGTTAACACTAAATGCCAATTCACAGTGTTATAAAATTCACTGGCTTTGCACAGTACATGATTTAAGCTAATATGGTTCTCTAACTAACATCTATAGCAAAATCTCACTGGTATAGTCATCAGTGACTTATTGGCAATATAAAATAATTGAAATTATCAACAGATAAAATTAAAGGAGACAGTTTAAATGATAGAATTATAGTACATGCCAGCAATTTCTCAAAGTGAATTACCCAAATATAATTGCACATCTCTGCTGTGTTCTAAAGTTCAACAGCCTGAAATGTTATTGAATTACGCATGCATTAATAACACACTGCATACCAAAGGTGGGGGAAATAGAAATAGTTTAAAATCTATATGGCCTAGAAATTTATTAATGGTGTCTACGAATTATATGCTCCATTTTCTGTTACATTCGCTTCCAGATGCAGGAACCAAAAAGTATGAGGCTAATATAAATCACCCATTTGTATACTATCTGTCATATTATTGTCATCACTGAAATCTTAAGACTTAAACTTCATGCTTTTTTACATTATTTTGCTTCAAAATAATTGACGTTTATGTGTCTTCTTTCAATAGAATCATATATTTTAACAAATAAATTTGAATCTTTTTAAATATAGCCTTTCATATAGTCACACAAATAGATGACATGGTTTGGAGAACACTTACTAACCTATTGCATTCTTTTCTTTTTTTTAAGCTGAGCCATCCTGCTACCTGTTGGCAGCTCAGCGGCTGCTCAGCTCAAGCTGGACTCGAACTGCTGTTGCTCAGAGCTCAAACTCTTGAGTGAGCTCTTAACCAACTGAGCCACTCAGCTGGCCCTTTAACCTATTGCATTCTTGAAGGGTTATGTTTCTATAAAAGAGATGGAGCATAGATGGTATAAAATGATGTTTATGGTCTCTCTTTTTGCAATTCTAATGAAACCAATATTCATTGTGAGTCATTTCCATTGGCAAACATACTAATTTAATACGTTTACTGCTTACAAAGATATAGTGACTCTCTTAAATAATACTCATAAAGGCATTTAATAGTGGAAATTACAACCTAGCATATTTTAAAGAAGATAATTGTATCTGTAATGTACCCAAAGCTATTGGGCATAATAGAAGAGATACTCTAAAATGCTGAGATACATATGAAGGAAAAAACAACTGAAATTCAAAATTGTCTAATTCTAAGAGATTAGATATACACAGTTTTCTGACGAGTGCAAGATTTTCTCTCCAATTGTTAGATATGAGATAGTAATTTCAAACTACAGGTTGAGAAGATGCATGTTTACTTTGAAATGTCTGAAAGCTAAATAAATAGCCAAGACATGTTTATGTTTAAACATTTCAAATCTTTAGAAAGTAAAATGTAAATCTGACCAATATTATACTCGATTTATGATGTTGTTACATCAATCAATTTGCACAAAAAGGACAGCTGCTAGTTAAGAAAAGATCTGCCAAATAAATGAGAAAAGATTGATTTGAAACAGGATATTTTGATAAATCCTTTTGTACAAATTGGGAGTTGGGATACACATTACAGAGTACAATTCTGATTTGCAATGCAGTGGCCCAAGTATGAAAGACAGAGTCCTCTCTGATTTTCACTGCCAGATGCCATGGAGACTCCTGTTCCTGGCACAGCACCCTGGGCTGGGGAGCCCTTTCCTCTTCAGGAGGGACCTCCACCACAGAGGTGTCCCTCTTGCCATTCAACCTCGATCTGTGGATTTGTGGTCAGCCCGTTTCGCATCTCTGGCCCACCTACCAGCCTCGATGTGGCCTCTTCTTTATATTCTTAGTTATAGGCGTTCTGTTCAGCTAGTGTTCAGATGATTCCTGAGATTGATTGTCCTATAATTTATTTGTAATTTTGGTGTGATCCTGGATTGCAGTAAGCATAGGATTTACCTAATCTGCTGTCTTGAAGCTCTCTTTCTGTGTCCCTTAGAGTTTAGTCTTGATTAGAATATACTATCAAATTAAACTTAAATTTAATCTAACTTATAAGTTAACTATAGTTATTACATATTTTCTTAAAAGCTGGCGTAGTTTATCATAATTACTTTCAGTCCCTTATTAATAAGGAAAAAGAGAGATAAGTTATATTATTGATAATGTAGACACCTTTCAAGGGAAATAAGAAAAGTAAAATTTATGTGCTGCTATTTGTATTAAATTATGATAAGTTTAATAATTGCATTACTTAAAATGTATGCATATTTGTAGAAATAAATACATTATGCATGTAAATGAGATAGGAATCTACTCTTTGGCATGTTACACTTTTTTCTGAAACCAAGATTATACTAATAGAGGGATAAAAACGTTTCCATAAATAGATAACTGGGGTTATGCCAGACATTTGTAATTGGTTCACCATGCCCATTTATTCATCTTCCTAGACACATACTTGGGCCATACCAGATTTTCTTATATTCAGTGTGTCCATTTGATTGAGGTTTAGTTAAATTGATGAATATTCATTTCCAGGCCTGCAACAAAAAATTTCTCATATATAATCCCATTTTTTGCTTCTGTTTTATCCACCTCAGTAGTTAAGACCTCAAGGTCATTAAGAGGGATAGAGCCACAAGATGGAAGGAATCTTGGTCTCTGAATGGATTTTATTTGAATAAAAATAGACAGATATCCACAGTATTAAACCAATTAGATTTTCTTGTTGATTGTAACCTTGTATTGTATACCCTGGCTACAGAAGTTTAAAGAAACAAGCCTTCCCTGACAAAATTAATATTCTCATGATTTGTTAAAATATCTATTAAATCTATGCTAAAAGTTTTCAGTGTGTCCACCAGGCATTCGCTATTCTCATTTAACAAAGACACTTTGGTGGTAGTAAGTTTTACTGAAAATTTTCAGTTCTGTAGATTTATTTCAATAAACATATATATCTCAAAGTGTTTAACATTAAGTTGAAATTGCTGAAATCAAATTAGATCACCTTTTATCCAAAATATAGAAGCAATATTTAGATATAAAATATAGTTTATCCAAAAGGAATTTACTTTCTTAGAAAACAAATAATGAGACCTATGTATGCATTGACTAAATAAAATACTCTCAAGGAAATTATAATCTCTGAATTTCTCCTGTTTGATTCACTTATCTCCAAATATCTTGTTTTGTTTCACAGGAAATAGTGTCTCTTACTGAATTCACAAAACTGTATCTTGAAAATGAGTATCCTTTATAAACTGACTGGCATGTTAGTTGGGAGAACAAGATCACTTATTTTAATATAATTTTATTCTGTGTTCACTTATTTATTTCATTTTCTTCTCTTCATACATTAAACTTCAAATGATATAAAATGATTGATGTTTTAAGATATTGTCTTTTTTCTTCCCTTAATTTGAATTATAGAAAAGCTCTGTTTCAACAAAAATAACTCCGGATTATCTACCATTTCTACTTACCCTGATTGATAATTTTCAACTTAGACAATTATGTCATTTAGGCCAAGTGAAATAAGTGCATTTTTTAAAATAATAGAGCAAAATTTATTTAACAAATCATAATTCATTGTAGATATATCATGGAAGTGTAAAAGACAGGTTTATGTGCATCATAGTCAAAAAAATTATGACTCATCTTGGTTTTTGTTCAAAGATCTTAAATTTTATATGCATTGTGTATTGTTACTGTTCACCTGGCTGCACTTATGATTAATTTTATAAATAACAACAAATCCTTCAAGACCATTGGGTTTTGAGACCCTGAGGGCACTTCCTTGTCTGGGGTGGAAATAAGGTTCAAAATGAATTTGCTATTGAATTATAATAAGTATTTAAACTGATAAAAATAAATTAGCAAATGGCATTAAATCCTGTGCTTTTACTGAGAGACAAGATATATATTTTAAAATAACAGTAACATTTTTATACAGTATGCTATTTATTTAAAAAACAACCAAAAAACGGTGTATAATATCAATAGTAGGATCTCAATGGTAATACTTCAGTTTAATGGCCAATTATATGGTAAAATGAATGTGTGTGTGTGTGTGTGTGTGTGTGTGTGTGTGTGTGTGTGTGTTAAAAATCAGAGAATTAGAAGGTCAGTTGTTTTTGGCCCCAACAATGCATCAGTATGGGGTTGCGTTATTGAACAAAATAGAGTCCCTTTCAGATAAGACAGAGTTCAAATGAATACTTTTCAATTTTTCATAATTTAAATACTGTAAGTATATAAAAATGCTTAGAAATGAAAATCAAGCCTCTTTTAACAATAAGACCAAGACTAACCCTGTGGGCCTGTATGAAATAGAATATTTCAGTGATATAAAACATAATTAAGTTTTAAATGCACAAAAGGGGATTATAGAGTCAAGAGGCTAAGAAAAGTTCATGGGTCAAAAGAATGGTAAACAGTGTACTGAGAGTCAGGAAATGTGGCTAGAAAGAAAAGTAGGGGCCAGGTTATACTAACCTGGATGTCTACTTCAAGGATGCCGAATTTGTTCTAAGAGCAACAGAATACATTGGTTTATTTTGAATAGGGTAAAAGATATTTGTTACATACACAATGTTATGTCTTCTAAAGTACATTTCTATCTTATTTCACTAATATTTTGATTGATATTTTCTCGGTACTTTCCCACATTTGTTGAGGGCGTATTGTTTGTATGTCTTAGCAAAAACTGAAATCTCATTAGTTATCTGCTAGGATGAGAACGCAGAACCAGAAATTTTCTCAGTCTATTCATACTACAACAGACATATTATTTACTCAGATTTGAATTCAGCTGAAAATTAGAATAATGAAAAACAGAAGTAGCAAGTATGTAAACCTCTTAAAACAATTAGTGACGACTGCCACACGTTTTGGAATTCTGAAGTAAAATGACCTCCCATTTAGAATTTTACATCTAACATTAGTCATTTGTTATTGTAAACAAAGGATTTTGTTTTTACATATTCATAGACAGAGCAATTTTAGCTTTCAAGAACCAGTTTTGAGGAAGCTATAAGAAAATATTCTTCACCAACTGAAAAAAAAAGTTGTGTCAAAGAATCTCAACTCTTCTAAAATACAGGGATACAGGAGAGTTTTCACTAATAAGAAACAGATCTAGTAAATTATTTAGTGTGTTTTTTTCTCTCTAAGGAATGAAGTGTTTCAATTTCACAAGCATAATGGAAATTTTTAGATTATTGAATGTTTATATACAAGGCAAAAAATCTAAGAAAACAAGTAAATTATTAATTCTGAGGCAAGGAGAGCATCATATAATTTAGGATTAGGAAATATAATCATAAATGATAGTTATGAACAGTCCTTGCATAATAATAACAAGATACTGATTATTGTTTCAAATACAGTTTCTAGTATAAAGAACTTAAAGTATAGAAAAAGAGGATAGTACCTGTGGTGGTTTATGGAGGATATCTACATGTTATTGTAAGATCCTACATTTTCTTCTTCTATAAAGTTTAGGCATTAGATAACATTAAAAAGTTAAGAATCAAGTGATAACATAATAGGTACATTAAATAGATAAAAGCAAGTAAGTAGCATAAGAAAAACCTGAATTAAAATTTGTTGTATCTGGTGATTCGTGGATAAATGTGTACAAGAAAGAAACTGTTTCCGTAACAAGCTTTATAGCATCTTTTGACTATTTACACAGTATGCACTGAAGCCTTTGATTTTCAAATTTAAATTAAAAAGAAAATAATATGTATCAATTCTTAATGTTTCAAGAGGTGAAGGAAACTACTACCACTACCTGTTTATAAAATAAAAAAAATAGGGAAAACTTGCATCATTATTTTCTAGGGTGTATTAAAGTTTATTGTTAGGAAAATCAAATTAGAGAAGAAGAAAAAGAAAATTCCTGGTCCTCAAGTGTCTTATTTAATTGATTCCATGTTTTTTGTTGTTTGTTTCTTTGTTTGTTTGTTTTTTAAGAAAGCATTCATTGTTAAAATTGGATTAAAATGAAAGTCGCTAGGTTTTTACTCAAGATAGTAGAGAATTATGTATCATTATAATATATTTAGGCATACACGTATACATATACATATATATGTATATCCTATTTTATTGAATTTGAATACATAATAATAGAAATTAGCTGCTAAAATGCTTATTGAAAATTTGTTTTTCTATTGCTTTGCATCAATTATAGTCATAACATTAGGTGGGAATTAGTTTGATTAGTTTGATGAAATATTCTGATTGAGATACCTCCTGTATAAATCAAAATTGACTTAATTTAATTTCCATGTGTGATTTGATTGGAATAATATTGAAGGTAAACTTATGCAGATGGGCTAGAATTGACACTTTTTTTTTTATTTCTTGCATTTCGTCTTTGGAAAACCTAATCACTAAAAAGCATTAAGTGGTATTTAAAGAGCATAATTTCCATATATCTACTGATTTTACTCCTTGGTTCATTTGAAACTATTTAAACATACTCATTTTCTTAAGTTTGATTTTTTTGGCATTCTATCTGTGTTTCCAGTGTTCTGAGAATTTGTAATCTTTTTTATTTCATACTTTTAATGCCTTTAGCATCCAATGCAAAATATTAAAATAGCCATACTCCCAAGGAACTTAAAACTGGAATATGATCACCGAAAGAAGTTACTCATATAAGGGTTCTTGAGGGAAATATTTCCCTAAGTTATAGGGTAACATGTTTGTGGACATTCTAACAAATTAATTAGAAGTTTCTGACCAAAATCTACCTTTATTAGTTTTTTGTGGCTGCTGTAACAAATAGTCACAAACATGATGGTTTAAAACAACACAAATTTGTTTTCTCACAGTTCTGGACTCCAGAGTCTAAAATCTGCATCACTGAGTAGAAACTGGAGTGTCTGCAGTGCCTAGCTCCCTTCAGAAGCTGGATGGGAGAATCCTTCCTTGCCTCTTCCAGCTCCTGGTATCTCTTGGGATTCCTTGGCTTGTGGCTGCATCACTCTAATTACCAAGGTCAGTAGCTTTATATGTTTCCCTATTCCATCTTCACATTGACTTTTCTATGTTTATAAAATCTTTCTCGTCTTTTCTCTTATAAAGCTACGTATTATTTAGTGCCTGCCAGGGTAATCTAGGACAACTCCTCTATCTCAAAATCTTTAACTTAACCATATCTCCAAAGACCCTCCTGTTTTGCCATGTAAGGTAAGTTACAGTTTCCAGGATTAGAAATATCTTTTAAGGGGATGTTTTTCAGCCTACCCTACTATGACTTGGCCAACTGGGTCTCTCTGATTTCTCTGGATCTAGTGGAGAGTCACTCACTGTTACAACAATTTTCAATTTGCATGTTTCATCTCCCTGTGGATTAGAAGCTATTCTGAACTTGCACCATCATGAATCTTGCTATTCAACATGTAGTGTCTGGGTTAGACCAGTAGCATTAACATCATGAGAAACATTGTGGGAAATGCACAATTATGTGGATTTGTCCTGCGCTTACTTTATCAGAACCTGTATGTTATGAGGATGGCTCATATGTACAGGTGGTTCATAGTCACATAGGCATATACCATGTGTGTATGAGCATGTGTGTCCTTCCAAACATTGCCTAAGAAAAAATTTGCTTTCTTTTTAAACAGTTAGAGGTGATATGAGTTACAGAAAGACATACAGGAATGATACCAGATAACATTTTCCTGTCTCAACAATATTCAGAAACATGGAGTCATAGATATCATGCAAATCATTGGTACAGTTAATATTTTAAGTGCAAATAGTCTCAACTGCCATTTCAGAGTAAGTAGCTTTATTAGACATGGAGCTTTACTAATGAAGATGGGTATTATCTGTATCTCAGATAATTTGTTCTCTTTCATGTTCTTTCTGTTATGAAATTTTGATCATGATAAGTTTTTACTGAAGATGTAATACATTAATTTATATCAGAATACCCAAATATATTTTTTTTGACCAAGCACAGCTAAGCTGCAAAACGTTTAGGACAGCAAAGGTCTTTGCCCAGTAGTACGGGGTTTTCACACCATGCTTCCCATTTATGAAGATTATCCATAAAACAATCTGTATGTCACAACAATTATCGGTAAACGCAAATGAAACATTTGCCACCCTCGGTCACATTATTAAGTTTTACTTACATGAGCAAATAACAGAGACCTGTAAAGTATGACCCCTTCACTTAAGAAGTGTCCAGTCTAGTTGTGAAATACTGAGATTTGAATAAAAATATTGAGGAATGCAGAAGTTCAGCTAATAAGTGCTATGGGAATATAAAAAGATAATACTGATGGATGCATGAAGTATGCTTAGTGGAGAAAGAATTCTAACTTGTCCTTGAAAAAATGGGAACAAAAGTGAGAGTAGCAGGATATTCTAGATTAAGATACTGTGTAGAACAAAGACAACAGAAAGCATGTGGTGAATTCAGAAAGGAATGAACAATATATAGAACAATATATATACGTTTTCTATACTTTTATCATCATGCATGAATTACAGTCCACATTATTTAATAAATGCTTGCATATATTTCACTTCCTTATAGGCATGTTAAAAGGATACCTTAACTTTTTTTTATCTAGTGTAATACCAAGTGCATGGTTGAGCAAAGTAATTTAGATAGCTTAAAAGCAGTCTGAGAAATTTCAATGATAAGAATTAATAAAGCTAATATCAGATTATAAGGGCAACCAATTTTGAATTAGGAAACTTGAGGCAGTTTCTTGTGGCCAAAGTACAGACTAGCAGCTGGAAATTGTCAAAAATTAGGCTGAAGACATAAATGGAGGCCATACATAAGATTTTTATTCATTAACCCAGGCTTCCTGATACTCCTTATACTGCTCAAACTCCTTATACTGCTCTACAATAATTACTTTATTTAAAACCTCAATGATTCTATGAGGGAGGTAAAATATGAATCTCATCTCATGGAAAAGATGATGAAAAACAAAGCAACAAAAAAGCTTAGGGCAACTTCTGAATATTTTAACTAGTGAATAGAATTACTTTGATTCAATCCAGGAAATTCTAGCTCCAAAACCTGTACACTAAGCCATCATGTTATACTGATGTCTATTTGAATGGAGTCTGACTAACTGGAAAATGTAGTAGGACTGACTGACTGGATAGTTGGTTGAGAGTCAAGAAGGCATTAGCAACTCTCGATCAAGATCTTTTGTGTATCATTATGGACAATTATATCCCCTTGAATATTAGAATACACTGTTGGTGTTATTAGTGTCTCTGTGTGTATATAATACTTGAATGTTGTCAATTGTCTAATTGACATCTTTTGTCCAGTTATGAATCTATAAGCAAAGTTGGATGAGATTTTTGTGGGACAAATAGTATTTAATCAAGTGGTAAAGTAAAATTGTATGTGACATTGGAATTTGATATAAGATATCTGCATCCTGTCATAAAAAATAAATTGAAATTATTTTCATCTATGGAAAACCAAAATATAAGCAAACAGTATGTATTTAGGAAATCACATTATCTATCCATAGTATATAACTCTATATAAATAAAGGATTTTTGTAGAGGCCCTGAAACTATTCCCAAACTTCTAACGTAGACTCCATGAAACATCAACATTAAATTAACTCATAAAATATCTATTGATTCTATATGGAAATAAAGCATAGTTGGCATGTTGGCATGTTGAGCAGGAAAGGAAAACTCTTAACTTTGGAAAGATTTCTGATTCAGGGGAAGGAAAACATTAATACTTACTATGATTTTATTATTCTTAAAGTAGTCTAAGTTAACTCAAAGATTTGTAAGCAAATTGGTCACAGTGTATCAAATAAGATGTTTTGGGTAAGGTATTCCACTTGTTCATAAACTCACATCCTCAGTATCTAACTGAAATATCAATAAAAATGTGCATATAATAAATATTAGTAATGATTCCAAATGTAAAAGGTGAGTCTAGCATGTGCCTCATGCTGAACTCATACAGTTAGTATTTGAGCAACAGCAGTAATGAGAGAGGGAGAAAAACAAACAAACAAACAAACAAAAAAACTATCCCAGCAAAGAAGAGAAGATTTTCTTGGACAATCTTCACTCCCAACTTCATATGTGGGACAGTAAAATGTCACTCACTTGGATGACAGGTGATTGGAAAGGATAACAAATATCCTGTTCAAGTTTTACAACCAGCAACATTCAGAATTCATTTAACTTCTGCATATTAGCCACATTAAATTCTTATAGTTAGATTTTAAACAGGATAAATCACAGTAGTTCATTAATGCATTGAAATCCTGCTATTTCAATGTGAAGCACTGGGAATCCAGATACAAAACACACACACACACACACACACACACACACACACACACACACACACACACACAAAAACAGACGTTGGGGATTTCAGAGGAGAAAGAAACATTTTCGAGTGTATTTCAGTATTATAAGATGAACGAAACAATAGGAACGTGTATGACACTGCAGAGCACAATAGAATGAGATATACTTGTTTGTGTTTTTCTTTTACAAAGGAGATACTCATTTGAGATATAAATACAGAAGTAATCATAAAATACTAGATAGTTAAAATCTTCTGTTATACAGAAAAGCTAGGGATAGTATAGAGAATATGAATACTTTTTTAGGTCTTTGCTAAGTGCTTAACATTCAATGATGAAAACAAAATGATTCAAATCTAAGATAAACATTTTTTCATGTTATTTAGACATGAAGAAAGACTACAAAACCAAATAAGTAATTTACTAAGTATTTTACATGGATTTCATACATAAATAGAGTAGCAACTTGATATCCATAAGAATAGGAATGGACATAGCAGATAACATAGTCAGTCCTAAATATGGCAAGTGCCTGTAAACCACGATAGTGGGTGCTTAGGGAGTGAAGGGGGTTACATTTCCAGTGGGGTGTGTGCTGGACCTGGAGTCAGAAGTCTTGGGTTGGATTAGCAGTTCTGTCCTCTGACAGATATGTGATCTTTACAGTGCCATGCAACCTTCTCTGAGGCTCTACAGCTAATATATTTGAAACTATATGTATCTCTCTATATATAACAGTGAGAATTAAAGATCAGTATTTATAGAAAGCAGTTAGCAAAGAGCTTAACATACAATGGGTTCTTTTTTTTTAATTTTATTGTTAGTTTCAGGTATACAGAACAATGCAATAGTTATCCTTTTCACCCCTCACAAAGTAACAACCCACCTACACCCGTCTATTGCCCTCCCACCCCCGATATCATGCTTATCTATTACAATTCTACAATGGGTTCTTAATAAGAGTACATTGCCTTGAATTATGGGTAATCTCTATGGTATCTATATTTTTGTCTTTACAATTAAGTAGAAAGTCATATATATCTTAAATTTTGATATACGTTGTTTGATACATATTTCAAATAAACATTTATTCATTACTGGGTTGTGCATATGCTGCATTAAAGTGTATAAAGTAGTTTAATTTATAATTATATGTATTATAGTGTACCGAAACAAGAGTTAATTGAATTTTATAATGCAGTGCCCTATATTATTATTAGGACATGATTAGTGCATATGGTGAGAAAAAAATTTAAGTATTATATGTGTTCCTTTTAAGATGTTGTTATTAACTCATTGGAATTAAATGAAAGAGAATATTATAGTGTCTCTTCTTACATCGGTTTTTATTTTCTTCACAATTTCATTAGAGTTAACAGATTGCCAGATTAGAGAAAATGTAACACAATTAATTTGTGTTTACGTAGATGTGTTTCATGTTTTTCTGCCTTCACTGCAGGTTTCACAAGGTCTTGATGGTTACAGTTCGTGTCTGTGGCTAACATTGTCATGGGTCTCTCTGCTAAGCAAATTTCCCCTTGTCACGTGTCTTATCCTGGCCAGGTCAATAGATATAATACCACTGTAAAATGAGTTTATTTGTAATATTTCAAACGAGAATTTCTGAACCTAGATGTTTGTCTGGGGTTGTTTTAGCTTCTTTCCTTTATTTGAAACCTCAGTATTTTTGTCTTTAACACCTTGAGTTTTCATTTGAGTCAATATACTTTCCTTGCTGCTTTCTTATTTTATGATAAATCAGGCATGTTAGAATTTAGGTGACTAAATTTTCTCGAATCAAGATAGGTGCTAGCTGCAGCAAGATATGAATGAGTTTTAAGTTTATTTTTGTATCAGTTTTGAGATGTTGAACAGCTATTTTTTACAACATTATGGAAATTATTCTGAATTTTTCATTTGATGTGATAGATAGGTCTCATAATTTATCCATTTTGTTTTCCTTAAAGTGTGTATGAATTATAGCAGGGAGTTTTCTCGTATATAATTGTTATCTTTGATATTAATTTGAAATAAAGGCATTTGCTTTATCAAAAACATCCATAAAATAATAGAATGAAATAATTAATCTATGCTTAGTCCAAATGGAAAATAATGAAATAACTCTTTGAGAATATCATGTCCATTAACATCCATCTCCATAAGACTGCAGAATGCTTTCAGTACACTGCCAAATTCACCAAGAAAACTACAAATTCTTTGCAAGACTTGGGGACTGTTTAAAAATTAGGAAACTATAACAATTTATTTTAGTAAGGCTGAGAAAAATAAATGTGTTTTTTGGTGTAAAAATTAATTCAAGCTGGGCTAAGAGGCTATCGATGGTCCCAGAATTTCCAGTCTATCAGAAAAGATCGAATTGTGTTTTTTTTATGATAACACAGAAATATTTTCTGAAAGATGAGTGGTAATAGTTACAGAATACACCATCAATGTGAGTACTACCTGCTATGGACTGCATGTTTGTGTATCTCCAAAATTCATATGTTGAAACCCCAGTCCCCAATGTGACGACATTAAGAGGCAAAGGTCTGGGGAGGCCATTAGGCCATGAGAGTGGAGTCCTCATGATGGGATCCGTGTCTTTATATGAAGAACCACTAGTCAGCTTGCTTCTTCTACATCATATGAGTATATAAGGGAAGGTGGCCATCTGCAGGCCGGGAAAAGGGCACTCACCAAATACCAGATCCGCTACTCCATTGATTTTGAACTTTCTGGCCACCAGAACTGTGAGAAAAGAAACGCTTGTCATTTAAGCCACCCAGTCTATGACGAATAGTTATAGCAGCCTGAGTAGACTATGACACCACCAGAGACTCAACACAGAATTTTTTGGATTTGCAGAGTGAGAGGCTATAATAATGTTTTGGACTGTGGAAGAGAACATTCTTCTTATTATAGCTTCGATTATTATGGGAGGGTTGTTGACTCTCTTGTAAAAGATTAAAACATCTGCTTTAAATATTAGTCATAGATGAGTAGTACAGTTGCATTTTATTTGAACCACAGTACTCATCAATTAGTTAGGAACACAATAACTATCAGGGGGATATGAGCATTACTGAGGTCCCAACATTTCCCAAGGAGGAAAATGGCTGACAGCTGGAGATTATTTCCTGGGAATTGCTACAGAAGTAATGACTTACATAACCAAGTCCAGCTGGGGCTGTAGAATCAACTCCGGGCTCAGGAAAAAAAAAAAAAAAGATTTGGAGTTACAGAAATTACTAGAAAGGAATATGTGGTCCTTCTAGTGAGAAGTGGTTTTCCTTCAAGAATGGCAGCTTTCTTTGCATACTGAGATGTGAGTTTATTGACGAGGTCTTGTACATAGAACCATACTGCCTCATAATTGTGCTGTGAAAGCTGTTGGTCCTTTTGAGGGTGATATGTGAAACTTGGAAATTGGGGGGAGATCCCAAATCTATTTAGTTAACAGGTAGACAGTAAAGTAAAGACTTATCTTGGTGATCACCTTGTAAGGTATATAAATGTAGAATCACTATGTTGTACACCTGAAAGTAATACACTATTGTATTCCAACTACACTTGAATTAATTAGAAAAAAAACTTTTAAAAAAGGTAGAAAAATAATCTTAATGAATTCAGTGAACATAATGTTTAACCAACAAGACCAGGAAACTTATAGACATGGCACTCATTTATTTTTTGTCTCTAGAATCACATAGCCCCAAACCGGGTAATATACCCATGTTGATCCAATAATGTCTTGGCTAAAACTATGCATTTTTTGTGCAAAATAAAGAAGCTTCTTATGTGAAGTTAATATAATTTTTCTCTTTCTTTATCACTGTTTGCATCTATTGTGACCCAGGAGCTATAGTATTCACTATAAAATATAGCGACTCAATTGATAAGAATCCAAAAGACCGAGTACTTCTTTTTTTTTGTTTTTTAATTAAAGTTTACTGGGTTGACAACGGATAGTAAACTTACATAGGTTTCAGATGTAAATTCTGTACTATATCATCTTGTACTATATATCACATTGTGTGTTCACCGCCCAGTGTCAGTTCTTCCATCACAATATATTTGATACTGTAGATGACAGTGATTCTTAATTTAACAAAAGTTAAGATTATTCTCAGCATGACCCTGAAGCTGTAAGCTTAAACAAAATTTTTACTGAAATATCAGGAACTCTTTGCTTCAAAAAGGAAATATAGATTGCCTATTCCACATTTTCAAAGAAATAAATTTGCTCTCTATATCTTGATATATATGGCAGGAACATTGCTCTCTACTGCGTTTGTAAACAACAGAGCAGATTGAGGTATTTGAAATAGTCACCCCAAAACTGACAGAAACTTTCCACTTGACTTATTGTTTAGCTGCTGTTGTAGCTCACATGTGTAGAAAAATAAATTCTCTGATACCCAAATAGTTGAGGTTGGTGTTCAAGTCTTGGTAGGAAAGTAGGAACACTTACGCTAGCAGACAGTGGGAGAGGATGCTGACATTTGATAACAGATATTAGAACAGCTTCCCATTTAGAAACTGCTGCAGGGAAATAATGGAGCTGCAAGATAGCTCAAGCCAACATTTTAACCAACTGAAGAACAAGAGCGGAGGACTGCTCCTCAAACCAGAATATTGAGCGTGATAGAACATGATCAGAAGGGTACCTTGATTTCTTTGTCAACAGGGAGCTATTACTGTGATTATTATCGTTGTTATCACCATCATCATCACAATCATCACCTTGCCTGTCTAAAGAGAAGATCATATAGACTGATACGATAAAATTTGATAAAGAAACAAAAAAGAAATACCAACAACTCTCTTGTACCATTGAATGGTGTGCATGTGTGCTTTATTTAATAATTCTAAGATATTCCCAGTCATGGACTATACTGTCTAACCATTTTATATTTAATGACTGCTAAAGCAAAAAATGTGGCACACAGACATCCAGACATAAAATTCTATTTTCATTTTATTTTTTGAATTATAATGCTGATAAACATAATGGACATGAAGTTTGGGGAATCACATTACACGCATGTATGAATATTTGACTACTGAAAACAGTGGATCAGCTGTTAAGTGTTTAAAGAGATATTTAAATACACCATGTATTGAAATCCTCAAGTTTCACTTTCCAACCTCAGCAAATGTTTTCTGTAATGGATTTTAGTGCTCTTATGTTTCTCTACTGCTTTAATTGAGTTGTCTAGGGAGGTCATAATCTGTTTATAAATATGGAGCCTTTTGTGCCTGTTCAGAATCAACAGTGCATGAGGAAAAGTAAAAATGAAAACACAATTTCATTTGTCAAGCATGCTTTCTGTTTTAAAACCCATGGATATTGAAAGAGATGTGTAATCTTATTTTTTAAGTAAATGAATAACTACGATTAATTTCCTGTTGTTTTAATTTGGCATTTAGGTATTTTCTGTGAATTTATATTTATATTTTGACTTCAGAAAAGTGTTTTCAGCTATAATTTACATGTTATAAGAAATTAAGAACTCATGGTATTTTGGAAAATTAAAAATAGCCAAATGGAAAATCCCTGATGTTGAAGTTTATTTCCATATATAATTTGAATACATATTTATATATCTGTTAAAGACTTATCTTTCACTACTACATTTGTGTAGTTTTTTCAAACTGGAAGTTTATTTTTATAAAGATTACAAATATTCATTTATGTATTGCAGATCTTGAAATAGCTATGAATGGCCATCATTGACCATCTCAAAGTCCTTTAAATAAACTTGCTTAAGTCATAAACATCTTCATTGGGCTATTACATTTGATATTTGTAATGTATTTCTAGAGTTGTTACAAAACACTTCCCATTTAAACTATTTACTTCTATTTCTGGAGGGTTTTATTCTCCAGGCCCCTCCATCACCCCTTTTCAGCTGCTTCAGTTCCTTTTATACACTCCACCCTTTCTCCCTGTACTGACATCTTAGGTTGAAAATTTTCCTGTTGTAGGGATTTCTTGTTTGATCTAGTATGTACTTTTATATTTGTAAAATTTAACTTTCAACCTCCTCTGGTTCCTTATTTGCCAAATTATCTGTCACACTTCTTTCTCCCATTCATCTGATAGGACTGGGACACATAGAAGTATCCATGTGTGATGAGAAAGTAATATAGTGTTTATGTTTGTAATATTTTAAAAATCCTTAAGTTAGGACTTATGGTTACAATCAGCTCAGTCCCAGTTTGTATGCTAGGAATTACATTTAAGTAGCATGTCAAGTAAATGTGGCTATTAGTAACTGGACTTGAGGTCTGGAAATCAAAATTGCTTACTCTTTATTTAATCTCCTTTCCATTAGATTGGACTCTTATGAGTATTCCAAAGACTGGTTTTAATGTTCTTTGAAAAGAGCCCAAAATATCTCAATATAGTAAAATAGGAGATAAGAAATATTTAAAAAGCAAACCAACTAGAAAAAAGTTCTCCCTTCATTTTTGTTGAAATAACAATTTGAGGTTTCTTTCTATGATTTTATAATAACAAGAGCTGTGTATTATGGAATTCATTTTTCCTTCCATCTTACAGTATAATGATTCTGATATAATATTTCTAAGTTTTAGACAAATGGGTCTTAATTGTGGTCTTTGTAACTCTATTTGAATATGTGACCCAGAAATAACAATATCTCAATATATCTTTAACAAAATCAATAAATGCATGGCTACCTAGAGAATAATTTATCAAGGCTATTGCATTTTTAACTGTATATGAAAAATCTGCACAGGAGTTGAATCCATTACATTATGATAGAATACTCCATAAATGTACAGTAATTTAGACATTTCTATTTTATTTCAGTTATGACATTAATGCTTAACCTTTTTCCTGTAGGCAACAGGGTAATTTTCTTTTAAGATTCATAATACTACTTTCAAGATAATAAATTATGTATTTTAGCTTATTATTTATTTAGTTTATTTAGTTAGTATATATTTTAATTACTGAATTATATTTCTACTCCCAAAGACTATAGTTTATCATTTCAGTAGGGAATGAGATTTCAGCTACACTAATATTAATTTTATCAGCTAAAGTATTAACCTGACTCACCACTAATATTTATCTTGGCAGATGGAAATATTTGGGGGATTAGAAATTATTCTCAACCGTTTAATGTCAAATAATCCTCGTTTTAAGTGAAACTAACAGTTTATATAGTTGTATTTATATACAAAAGTAGTTTGACAATCTGAATTTAATTTTTTCACATAACCAATTATTGTAATAATATCCCATTATATGTATATTTATATATGTAGAGAAATACAGATATAGGTACATATATATGCAGTTTCTATTACTAATCTAAAGAATTTTATACCTGTGATGATTACATATATTAGATAAATTCCTTATTAAATGATTTTTCTTCTGTTTTAAGAATTTCCTCTTGATAATCACAGTGTTTTCTCAGTAAAGACCAGGTTCAGATCTTTTTCACAAGAATATGTATCCTAAAGATCCCCAAATCTCAAGATCCCCAAATCCACCTGCCACATGGTGACAGGCACAGGTAGTAAATGAAGAGGACCACTTGCTCCCAAAACAACAGATAACATTAAGCTGTCTAGGGCCTTTGACATTCACAGTTAAGCATAAGATAGTGCACACCCTCAGTTAGTTGGCAAGGAATACTTGAGGAAGAAATCAGTCTCTTAGGACTGATAATGATACAAATAGAAACTTTGTTATTTATTAGAAGCATGACCATGAACAAGCAAACTAGATTTTCTGAGCTGCATTTTTGCCATGTTAACTCTTATATAACAGTATGCTATATCAAACTGTATCTAAGTATACAGAGTCCTTTGGAGCCATGAATAACATAATAATTATAACTTAGCACAACACACAATGCTATTATTTTTCTTGTTGTTGTTATTGACCAACTAGTTTGAGGATGAAACATTTAAAATTTCATCTTTTATATTTTTAAGTTGAATTAAAATGAAAACAGTAAAAGAAACCTATAATCAACTCAAGGTAATATAAGAAATAGTTGTTGCATATGTCACCCAAATGAAGTTGCTATTTGTATTCCCATCTTTTTAACTCTGCATCTCTTCATGGTGCCATGCACTTCTGTAATTTCATGGAATTATACTGCCTCACATACCTTCTTGGATAATCTGAACTAACAAAATAACATTTGTGGATTTTATTCTGTATCGTAAAGCTTTATATCCAAATCTTTTCCACCACTGTGACTGATATAGACATAAGCATCCCATTGAAACATTAATAAAATAACTATATTACCTAAATCCTCTCTCTCTCTCTCTCTCTCTCTCTCTCTCTCT
>NW_017732740.1:210818-213488 GCF_001890085.2 Hipposideros armiger
CAAGAAATAGAACATAATAGTATTAAGCCCATGGAGGTTTCAGGGTTAATATATTACTGCTGCATAACATAGTTTGTCTACTAATACAGAGAATTAGTTTTTTTTTTTTTTTTAGGTTTTCTTGTTATAGACTAAATTCTTTTACGTATAGGGGAGGAAAAAGTGTTTTATCTCTACAGATCTTAGGTTGCTTGGCTGGGACCCTATCCATTAAAATGACAAAAGACAGATTAAGGAGAGAAAAACAAACAGATATTAATTAACATGTGCATCCTGGACCTGGTAACCCCTAGTGATGAATGACCAAAAGGGGTGGGTAGAACTTTGACTTATATAACATCACAACAAAACAACAATACATTTTTTTGAAGTGACAAGTCAGAGTTAAAGGACTTCGAGTTTCTAGGAGAGCAAATTATGGAAATGCAAATGCAGGGGAAACTAATAGAAAGTAATAGCTAGTTAGTAATGTTTGTTATATAGATGCATTTGGTGCTGTCTGTGGTGATTAAGAATCCTCCAGCCCTTCCTGGTAGAGAAGGGGGAAGTGAGAGTCAGAAGGTTTTTCTCTAGTCTGTTTTTTTTTTTTTCTTTTTTCAGTTGCCTTTGACTCAAAATAATCTTTATGTCAATGTGGAATATTTGGGATAGCAGGTTCTGACAGACTTCTTATTTCTTTTATACATATCTTATTTTACACTAGAATTGACTTTATATTATATTACTTGTAGCCATCAGGTTGTATTCTACAATTTTGTTTCTCTCTTCTTGAATTAATTCAAATTGTACTTATTGAGTAACTACAGTTAGATACTATATAATAAGTTTAAAAGCATTACGACAAGGCATTCGGGGAACACTAATGGTAAACTGCTTAACTTTTTCTGCTAAGATCGGCAATTGCTCTCCAGAGTGGATGGCCTTTGGGCCTGGTTTTAGATATGGATGAGGATTTTCCAGTATTACAACATGGGTCAGTGGTTGTATGCCATGCAACCAAACAAGAAAATCTGAGAATCTAAATTTAGAGCTAAGAAAGTATAAGAAGGCTGTAAGTAGTTTTATTGTTGAAATGGAGGGAATGGAGCAAATAATTGTCCGTAATCAATGTACACCACTAATTAAATTTGTTTTGGAATTACAGTGAGTTTTTTGATACTGGGGAGCCTGGCTCCTATTTTAAAACTTGTGGCATTCCAAGCCTGACCATAGGCAATTACAAAGGCTTTGCCTGCTAGGCACACAGAGGAAAGCTGCCCTGCCCATCCCAGCCGTGGTGCCCAGCCAGTGCATTGCAATCTGTGAATCTGTGAAAGGAGTGGCTCAAGAACTCAGGCCAGCCTGGCCAGCTCTCACACGTATCTACATTCCTAGGCCAGGCGCCTTCGTTCCAAGGTTTCTTTATCTGAGGCCTGGAACGAAGATCCTCTTTAGGCATCGGCCTCTGCCTGCACCTCCTTAAGGGGGAAGGAGGGACATCTTGACAATATTTTCCCCACTGTGACTCAGTACCCAGGAGTGTGCCACACTTCGGCCCCATTCTCTCTCCTCTGTCTCCCAATTTTAGGGTCCAAAAAACTGCCAGAGCCTTTTTGTTCAGGGGTCCCCCAACAGTGAGGTGACCCCCCGAGTCCCACATGTGCTGATCCACTTGACACTTCACCAGTGTGCTGATCCATGAGACAGAACCACCACTTCCTTGGTTTCAGACTCTTGCTTATACTGTAGCTGTAACTGACTAAAGGCTTAGCTCTGTCATTTTGGGCTTGCTGCTTTAATCTGCTACTGCAATACTTGCCAGTTTAGCAATCCCTCTGCCAACGTGGGTGAGCTCTTGACAGATAGATTTTCACTACAGATTAAATTATAGTCCCAGGTAGCAGACAACATGCTGGATGTGATACATTTTGCCTTCAGAAATCTACCATTTACCATTCATGTGGTATCTCTTAAAAAAAAAGCTTGCCTTTCAATTTGGAGGGATGCCCTGTCAGTGTGCAAAAAGTGAAACTTAAAAATATTGAGTGGTAGTGCATGGTCGCTTTTGCAAATTTATCTTTCATTTCCTGACAAAACATATCTCTTTTCTAGAACTCTAGGATGTGCCTACTTTTTTGCTTACCCATTTTTATCAGAATTATGTCCTCCATATAGTGGATAAGCATGTTGTCCTTTGGGACATTGAGTTTATCTAGGTCGTTACTGGCAAAATTATGACAGAGTAGAGAGAATATATAGCCATTAAGTAAAATGGGGAAAGGAGTTGTTAAACTTGCCAGTTGAAAGCAATTTGTTTTGGTGTTCTTCAACCGTGGGTATACACCAAAGGCAATCTCCCACATTGACAGCTGCCTGCCAATCGACAAAGCCTATGTTGATTTTCTCCAGTAAATAGACTACACTGTAAGAGCAGCTATCCTTGCATTCATCTTGTGTTTCTAAGTTTGTACAAATTCACTGGTATTCCCATGATCCATACATATTCTGCACAAGGTGAACATCCAAGCTGAATGAAGTTTTATTAGAAATCCTCGATCTTGCCTCTCCCAGGAATTATCATTGGTTTATTACCTGTACAGGAAACATACTTCCAGGGGATTTCTCAGGGCCCTTTAAATCATTATAATTCTCATTCCAGGGAGCAATGAAGGAATTGAAAGCACGTACCAA
>NW_017732740.1:214328-228354 GCF_001890085.2 Hipposideros armiger
TAAGATATTATATATTTAACAATTTGTTGTGAGACCCATCCTCTCTTGTGGTATGAAGATAATTGGAAGAAAAAGGCTATGTTTATGAAAAGAGGTACCAAAAGCAAGATTAGATTAAGCTGAATTGTGCTTACAGCTCTTTTAAAAACTAAAACCCAGGCTAAAACTTTCATGTAGCTCCATTTATAAAATTACTTTACAAATTATTTTATAAAATGCATTTATGCAATGATCTGGTCAAAGGTTAATTTCTAATTCTTATGGAATCAGATGCTCTGTTTTTCTTAGAATGAGAGAGAAGAGATATGACATTTTTTCACAGAACAGCAGTCATATTCCCAGGAAAGCGGAAAGTATATTACTTAGAAAAAAGATGTGAATCACTTTCACTTTACTCTATATAGTTATACATTACCTTATTAAAGTAAATTATTAGCAATATTTATATTCTCATTTATATTCAACTAAACTGTTATTCTTACATTACATGTTATATTTTTATAGGACATTAATAACCAGATCTAATTCTTATACATTATGCTATTTTTTTGGCTATGCAATTTTGTAAGATTTGTATAGTCATCATTGAAACACAGTAACAAAGCCCTTCCCTTTAATGTATTTTAGCATTATTTTAATATTTCATTACTGAGTTCACCATCAATTGCTTCTCTGCATATTGCTGCAAACAATCTTGGATAATATTTATACCTAGTATGTATTGGTATTAATATAAGCCCCTGCCTTTTCACATTAAATGGTATGTCTGTTTTTTTTTAAATGATCAATTTCAGACTGGGCTATTCTCCAAAACCATCATGACCTGGCCCCATAATTCTTTTGAGTACTCAGAGTCTTCCAGGAATGAACTCCCTGGATAAAAGTTCAATGCACGTTTTATGACATACACTTATTCTTGTGGAAAAGGTATTAAGCCACTCAAGTCGCTCAGGCACCATTTGCTCTATGTAGCCACACTGTGGTTGCACATCTTAAGGCAAGAATTGTCATGTAACATTTGAGTGTAGTGAGATCATGAATAAGTCAAGGACGAGTCTTTTATAAGCTTCTGAGTTTCAGACAGCAATGTCTTCCACTGTCTCTGCCCTCTTAGATCTCGTTATTCCTTGAGAAAGCTTTGGTCCTTACTGACCTTGTTCCCTGAAACTTAGTCTGACCTTCTTAATTTCTCAAGACCAATAGGCCATAAGCACACTTGAATCCTCAAGTGATTTGCCCCAGAGTGATTCCACACTTCCTACAGTGCATGCTAACTTTGCATTCTACCACTGAAATAGGGAAGATTTGAGAGCAAATGTACATCCGCTATTTTGAATATTACCAGAATCCGTGAAGGCAGAAACAGGAATGGATTTAGCTAAAGCTGTGGGAAACTGAAGATCCTGTACACACGATGTTAAAATATTTTGAGGAGCAGTTTTAAAGTGTGTTTATTGACATTTTTACATAGGGAGTTGAATTTTCTAAACTGAGCCAAGTATGGGGTGGGTTAATAAGGGAACATTTGAAAATGTGGCTATGAAACCATCGCAAAAAACTTAGATATATAAAGAAAACATGGCCTAAACCAGGCCAGGAACATTTCCCTCAGCCTTTCTAGATGACATTGAAGCAAATTCCTAGAGAAAATAAATTTGGCTTAGATTGAAAACAGTGATTTTGTTTTGTTTTGTTTTTAGCTGTGCTATCCTGCCACCTGTTGGCAGCTCAGCGGCAGCTCAGCTCGGGCCGGGAATCGAACCGGCAACCCTGTTGCTCAGAGTTCATGCTCTTGAGTGAGTTCTTAACCAAATGAGCCACTCGGCCGGACCAGCAGTGTTTTAATTATGGTAAAATTTTTCATGGCTATCTAAACTTCAAAAGAGTTTGAAAACAAATTATTGTGCATCCTAAAATAGAATTATAAAGTGAAAGTCTATTTTTTATTTTGTTTGTTTTCATGTTACTACTAATGAAGACGCTTAGAGCAAACATGTGTCGATATTTTACAAATCAACAGAGTTGAATCCAGCATTGTGCCGTTAAATGTTTCATAACCTGATTTTTAGTTTAAAATTTATTACATTAACCATTTTTTGTTGTATGTATGTAAGTTCTCCCCCATGACCAGTTTCATGCCACCAACTTGACATCTCTGCAGCGTTGTGGAGAGAGACCCTGAATTGCTTCATGACGTGAGAGCAGCAGGTCCAGCCATGCTACAAACGCATTACAAGGTTGTTGTCGTGATGGCTAAAGTGGTGATAAAAAGATTTACATTTCCTTTTTTTCAGTTGTTTACATTTTCTGAACTTCCATCTGAATGTGTTTTTGAGGTCTTTTCTGTATACATGTCCATTCTCTCAGGCAAACCTTTATTCCTCTTATAAATAACAAGCTGTTCTATTGGGAAATGAGGCTACGGTGCAACTACGAAAAGTGCATGCAATGAAAAATATTTCCAGTAACATTAACACATTTAAATGAATCAATCCAAAATTTTGTACCTACTCATCCTGTTACCAGTGCATTTATGTTTTCAAATACTGAGAAGCTCTTTTTTATGATCAGTCAGAGCCAAGTGAAGTAGTAAAGGGGGATAAATCCCTTCACACTCTCTTCATTTCTATAAACACATTATGAGCAAAATTTCTTACTGTCCCCTGCTCTTCTACTTGCTGTTATTCTCATTGCCGTGGACTATGGAAAGGGATGCTTGCGTCATCCATCTGTGAGTTGTAGTGAGACTTAAATGTGTTAATATAGCAAACTATTTAGAAAGACGCCTAGATATAATTAGTGTTTTGTATGTCTTTACTATTAGTAAAATATTTAGGTTCTAAACTTTGTGTTTAGTAATGGAGCTGAAAAAAATCCTACTGCTGTTGCTTCTCCTACTACTATTACATCTATGACTATAATAAAAATACAGATGTATTGAACCTTAGTATGTACAGTACTTGTATGTACAGCACTTTGCAGGCATTAAGTGACTTTCTCCTCCCCAAACCCCTATGTCTTTTACACAAGTGAAAAAGCTGAGATGCACAGTGGTAATTAAGTAAGTTTCCCTAGAATATGAAGTGGTAAATGCCAAGTGAGAACTTGAGAAAAAGAAAATATAACTGCTGAAATCTTGCCCTAACCACCCTACTGCATGTCTTTGCAGAATATTGAATAAGAGGTCAAGTGATTCAGTGAGCTGGGTTGCAAGAATGTATTCATTATATAAACCTAACTGCTAACCTGTTTCAAACAGAAAAACTAGGGCATATTCTCTTCATAAGATAAGAAATGCGTGAGACAAGGATGTACCAACATTACTGAGAGTGTAAGATGGAGTAGCTCTGAAGAATTAGTTTTATTCCACGTTGCTAAGTAGCCCATTAGCATTATGTTCCAGTTTCCTACTGTTGCAACTTGCTCTGTTACACTCTTTTTTTTTTTTTTTTTAATTCATTTTTTTTTCTTTGCACTTCTTTCAGGTTAAGTCCTGCTGATACAACTTTCAGTATAATATAATTTTTGTCTGATATAAAAAATTGATTATATTTTTCATTTTTTAGAATTTCCATTTGATTCTTTTCTATTGATTTCTGGTCTCTGGTGAAATTGTCTAGTTTTCCAAGTTTTGAATAATTTGCTCACTGCTTTTTTTTAAAGCCTGTTCTTTGTAACTTTAATATTTTTAGCAAGTTTGCTGTGTTTTTATTGTCTGTTTCATATATTGTACTCTTTGTAGCATGCTTATTAGTAAATCTTTAAATTCTTGAATGAATGCAAAATATTGTACAAGAAAAAATACACATACACACACATACATATGTATAACTCTTAGGCTGAAGCATTTTCCCAATACTATTTCTGTCAAGTAGCATACAAGTGAGTCCAATGACTCCTTTCTGGATTGCAGTCTTCATAGAGTTTGGTTCATCTGTACTTCTTAAATATTGCCCTATGATGTCCCAACTCAGTTTTGTTTCTTGTTTTATTTTTCTATCTATTTACTTGCTTGCTTGTTTGTTTGCATTAAATACCAACTTCCTTTCAGAGTTCTGAACTCCAATTTTGATTCCTTAGCATCGTATGACCGCTGACACTTTGGCTTTAATTTTTTTTTTCTTTTCATTTTCACATGATTTTTTACTTCTTGTCCTTCAGAGTTTAAGAATCAGGAAATGCTCCATGAGAAATCTAAGTACCTGGCTCCCTTCTAGTATCTAAGTTCTTGGATCATTATATCCTAGAGACCTAAATAGCCTGGAGGGCTACCTTTCATTTCCATGTGTCGGTGATTATTCCTGTGGTTTACTTGCATGTTAGCAGCTGTCTCCGCCATGATCTGTAAGACAAGAGTTGGCAAACCCTCCAAGAGGAGAAGCAGCATGCAGAGCACTGGGCTCAGGTATATGAATTATTCTTCTCCTTTGGATCTTATTTAAAAATACAGTGTGAATACATTTTTGGATCCTTCCCAATTCCCTGAAAGATACCACTGCAAGGAAGCAGTCGTAAAACTTAAGATTTGTTAACTTAACAGTAAACCCAGTTGTGATTAACAGAAGGATTTTAGTACATATCCCACTGCTCTCTAAATTTTAATAGGTTCCATAAAAAGCTATAAGGAAAGAGTAGTGATCCCAATTCAGACTTTGCTAGGAGGGATCAATGAAGATTTTCTATTAGGGGTTATATTTCAAGTTAGATATTAAAAATCATTAATATCGAGAGTTAAGGAGGTTTGAAAAGAGGGTCAATTCTGAGGTGGTAGCAGCCTGAGAAGGTATAAAACAACATGAACCCTAGTTCGACGCAGATGGAGAATAAAATATGACTTGTACATGATTGTGAATAATAAACAATAAAGATGGGTAGTCAGCCAGAAGGCAGATCATAAAGAGGTGTGTATATAAAGATAAAAATACAGTCTGTTCTTACTATAATAGTAAAAACAAAAATGTACTAATAACAATAACAACAACAATAATAATAACTATTATTATTATTATTATAAAGATAATTAAAAGTTTTAAGCACAGGCAAAACAAGTAAATTCATTGTTAAAAAAAAAATGTAAGACTAAATGCCAGAAGATGTGTATGAATATATCACTGTTGGTTCTTTTTTTAGCCATTTGAAAAGAGGCAAGTTATTTAATATCTTTGAGATTTTGTTCCTTCTTCACGGTAGCATTCTTTTTGCCTTCCCTGTATGTCTCATTAATATATTCAGTGATAATTTATTATGGAATACACTTTTTAAATATTTATAAATAACTTCATAAATGCGAGGCGTTGGAAAAATATATTGGACTGACACAGCATGGTATTTGATTTCTTTGTTATTAGTGGATAGAGTCTCACTAAGAAACAGTGAGTTTATGGTCAATATTACTGCATTAGATTAATTGCAGAGAAGCTCAATTCAAAAATCACATATACTTGGGAATAATGTGCATACAACACTCGGAAATCATAGGATATTTGCATATTTCACAAAGCTGAGGTCCAGTTTTGTTTAAAATGGCCTGTCAGTGCAATGCTCCCTCATGCACATTGTCGCGAAGGTCACTGAGAAGAGCAGCTCCGCTTGCTGTATTCAAATGGCAATGAAACCAGTCAATATTGCCGGACAAATGAGAATTTAAAGAAGTGTTTAAACTTTCACTGGAGCATATACAGATGTTATGTGACTATATCAAATAGCTTTTGTTCTGATTTTAATTCATTGACCATTGGGAATATGTTCACTTCACTCTAGCTCTTAACATTTCAAACGGCACATGATAATTTGCACTTGATTCCAGTTAGTCTCTCTATGTATTTCTCAACTCTCTCTCTCTCTCTCTCTCTCTCATCTATTACTTCAATCTCCTGCTTATATCATTATCATTTCGTGTTTTAATTTTTGATTTACTTCATTTTTTGTCAATATGTACTTTTTCAGGGAAAACATACCATACTGTGAAATTTTATGTACTTCTTCACCTGTAAAGAGGATATAGTTTTCTTTGGTATTGGCTCTTTGAAAATTAAGTCTTGTGCCTTTTTGTTTCCTTTAATGAAGCTCACTTTATTAATATCTATATTTAAAGCCACAAACATCATCCAGACAAAATAATCTGTCATGAAATCTTCTCAGTGGCTAGAAATGAATAGATTAATTGTACATATAGCTAGTTTCAGATGTTAAATGATAAGCTAAGCATAAAATAAATTGAAAAAAATAAAATGCATTGATAATTATGCAATATAAATGTTTAAAATTACTATATGCATTTAATGAAACAGTACTATAAAATATAAGCATGGTTTCAAGATCAATGATTTTCATAATTGTAGCTTATAAAATTATAAAATCAAATAACTAGCAATAAGTATTCGCTCTAAAGTAAGGAGAGGCAATAAATTATTAAGAAAATGGGAAAATGTTATTCAAGCACAAATATCTCAGGAAAGGGGAGGGATGGCTATTGATCTTCTCAGGAATTATTTAATAATTTAAAAAATCAAAATAAAACAACAATATGATGTTACCTTTTAGTTTTAGTCTCCCAAACTAAGAGCCCCTTTGAAAATGATCACCCTCCATGTGTCTTGCTTGCAGTAAAACAATTATGTGTATGAAGCCAGTGGAATTTTAGATTTGCATAATCTGCCTGAGATAATATTTGGCAACTTTAATTTTTTATCTCAGAAATAATTTATGGTACATATATTGGCTGCAATATAATTTAATCATAAATATTATGATCTGAAAAATACTTCATTGACATGGGGAAATTATCACCATGTAAAGTTTTTAAAAGAACGGATATGACATATTAAGAACAGCATGATCATAAACATATGAAAAGCCTGTGTTCGTCTGTCTGTCCGGCCATGCCTCCTTTCGTCCATCTGTTTGTTCTTTTTCTGTCATCAACTACAAGAATTAACACCAGGCACTCTTTCTTGCCAGATGACCATGTTGTGTTCCTTTTGTTGCATTTGTTTGTTTTTTGGTTTTTTTCTGTTTTTTTTCTAGACGAACTCTACATTTTTATACCAATTTATTATTATTTTTACGTTTTTTTCCTTTTTTATACCAATTTTTAAAAATATTACTTTATTGTAGTAAGAATATTTAACATGAGATTTGCCTTCTGCAGTGGGGTGTCCTTGCCTCTCTGTTCCTAATTGTGTCCCTGATGGGTTATTATTCAATACTTCCAGGACGTACTTGACTCCTGATTTTCAAACTTCCTGAAACTATTAACTTAGGGCCAATAAAAAATAATTTTTAATTACCTTTAAAATTTTTTATTTTGTATTGTACAAATAAGTACAGATGCAATACATGAATTGGATAAAATGATGTATCTACAGTGTTTGATTTAGAAGCAACAAAAAAAGCATCATTATTTTGTTAATATAAATTTTTTAAAGTGGGAAAAATGATTTAAAAAGGAAAAAAAACAGCTCTCCATTTCACAATAATTTCCTAGATTGTTTTTAATAATAATTCTGAAAGATATTGGTAATAATGAAGGCTTATGTCCGTTAGGATTTGCACTAGTATTTGTTTTAATTATACCTGAGGTTCCCTGCCATATTCTGAGCTTTCTCAGAGGAGAAACTTAGCAGATTGTCTTCTGGAACACAAGTGTGCTCAGAATTATCATATTTTCCTAAACAATCATTAGGGGAAATCCTAACAATATTTGGAGGGAATGGTAAACACAACTACCAGTAGTATTGTCAGAGTCGCTAAATAACTAATACCCTGGAATTTCCACTGGTCTTGTAAAAAGAAAAAAAAGTAGGTATATATGTATGTGTGTGTGTGTGTGTATATATATATAAAGTTAGAAAACCTTGGCTAAGGAAAGGAGAAGAATCATTCTTTCTCTGGTTTTGTATATTATACTGTGACCTGCAGAGTTTTTGCAGCCTAATGCTACTTAGGTGTAGTATCAGAGTTTAACTTTAATGCGTTGTATCATATTTAAACTTTATAAGGAATTGTAATTTAAATATTATTCATGGGTCACAGAAACTAAGGAGGTCAGTCTTCTTTTAAAGTTAACTTATGTTCAGCTGCTGCTTCACCTTTATATCATTTTTAACAAATAAATAATTTTAGGATTATCAATTACAAGCTTTCCTTTGAAAGTCTTTTACTAATTGTCAGACTTTGATTCATTGCAAAGAAGATGCCTATAAATTAGCATTGTCCAATTGATGAGACATAGGATAATCTTAAACGTTGCTTAAGGTAGTGGTATAATTTCCAGGTTCCCTCAAGATAACCAGATATGCTTTTGAAAAAGAATAATATGTCTCTCCACTTATGTTATTGAGAAAGGTATTGCTGGAATAGGTGTGCTACGTTGGCTTTTTTGGCATGTTTCAATGTTGGAATAATTTTATCACCATGTCACAGTTTCTTCCTGGAAAGGAAAATCATTGTACTTTAAAGGTCAAGCGACATTCAGACTATAAAAAGGGTTGCTTGACTTTGAAACTAACTGCTTAATGAAAGGGTGAATTCCAATTTTGAGCATGGAAACCAAAATCAATATTAAGCAGCAGGCACCTGTGAAACAAAATTTACTTTTGTATATTTTTACGATTGTGTTATGCAGGAAAAAAATAAAAATTAGTTTGCCAGAACTATGTATTCTGCTTTCTGCCTCTACTCAGTCCCGGTGAAGGCATATTCCATGTCAGGCCACCAGCTGCTCCTTGACGCTCTTGTACAATTGCCCTTCTGCAGAGAACCCTTCCCCTGACCCCTGCTGCTCTCACTTCAGTGCCACCCACTCTTCAGAAGTGCATGTGTATGGTGTGCCAGCCTGCCATCTAAGCAGGCAGGAGGAAGCCCCGGTTCTCTTGGCAGGAGGTAGTTGAGTGAGGAGGTATGTGTGTCTTTTTCTTTGATAGTTAGCTGTTGTTCGACCAAGGTGTTGGGTGGGTATGTTTTCATTGCAAACTAAAATCATCATTTTACAAGTATATCCAGTTCCCCCTGATATTAAAACATGTGAGGAAAACATGGATCAAAATGAAATGGTAAACAGAATCAAGACTGGGAAATGGAAATTTAATCATGAGGTATTTGTCATCTTTTACTTTCTTGGCTGTTCCACTAACTGGACCTTTGTGGAAAGGTTTCACAGGTCTTTCATATTATGCTGAATAAATATCCCTAGATAATCAGCATATGGTCTTGAAACGCTATTTCTGTTGGGTTATAAGTTGTTAGCGTTTTGATATAAGAGGTACTTGATATTTCAGTTGATGGCTGGTTTACTGTAGAGCACTATTCTTTTCACCCTCTCATCAGGTTGTAAACTGTTTTCTGGCACAGGAAGATGACAATTGATCTCAATAGCGTGGCTGTATACTTAAAAATACTTAACCGTTGAGGAGCAAACACAAGTGAGGGAATATTTCTGCTGAAACACTTGAATACTGCTCATGGGGAGTGAGTTTAATGTCACTTCCATGCTTGATGTAACAAGTGCTCTTTGGTGAACTGAGCTCTTTTAATAAGATTATTTGTAAGCATGATGGTAAGCATGGAAATGTGCCAACTGAAGAGTCAATGGGAGAGGGATAATGGGGATAATGAGTTAGAGAGAAACAGGTAGGCCAAGGAAATCAGGCTCATTGAGACCTCTGTGAAATTAAGTGAATCATAGCAGAGATAAGATGTCTGATGGTAGTTATCGATGTGCTTTATACTCGAGTGTGAAAGTCACTTTAGGCATCTTATTGTTGATAATTAGGAGTCATTTGTAGGTTTACCACCTTTCTTCTTTCAACTGGCCAACCTCCAGACCATTTCTGTACTATCATGCCGGAGGGGAAGTGGCAACAAATAAACTCCCAAAAAGCATGTTCAAATTTTTAAGTTATTGCTATCAAAAATGTAGTTTGTAAAATAACTTTACTATATTTCCTTCATACTTAGCATATTTCTTTTCAGCAGAGATACTGAAGCCTACATTTGATTACTGTTTGTGTTTCTATATTTTCTTTATGAAACTATGAAGAGGAATCTAACATTGAGAGAACTGGTGAATAGATATCTGAAATAACGATTTATACAATATTTGTATTCCTCTTCCTACCTCCTGGGTGTTTTTTCAGATAGATGACTGAGAAACATATATTGGAGCATCTCCTATGCACTAATATCTCTTCTAGATGAATTTTCTTTAACTGTTGTTATCAAACTATGACCTCTTTCCCTTTCTACAGCTCCCAATTATGGCATGAATTAAGCTGTCAATAGTCAGTATAGTTTTAAATTTTGAACAGTGGATGGAGGAGGTTAGATTAACAACAGTAATTAGGAATAAACCATGTTGGTTGACTGTTGTAAAGGGAAAGCTCAGATGTTTTCTGTCCTGTGTAGGGAAAATCCCAGTTCTTCCCTGCTGTGTTTTTCTTCCCTGTGTGTCTCCTTTACTACTCACAGAAAACACTTCACTTCTGACACATCTGGTCAGCAAAGGTGTGGAGGATTTTCCCCACACCAAGGAATTGTGTACACCAGCTGAGTCCTAAAATTTAACCCAGTTCTGACACAGTATCTGCCACCTGAAGATAGTGTCAGGTGCCAGGTTAAGGGCTCAGTCCCACAAGATTGCTCCCCACCACACTTCAGATGCCAGTCCCAACTAGTACATCCCCAAGTACCCCACAACTTCTGCCTGACTTGGCTGCAAATTAGAGGTTCTCATGACCCCCTACTCAGGTTCCATTAATTTGTTAGAGGTACTCAAAGAACTCAGGAAGAAGCACCTGCTAATGTTTACCAGTTTATTAAAGGATATGATAAAGAATAGAGATGAACAGTCAGGTGAACAGATACATAGGACGAGGTCTCAGAGGACACCAAGCAAAGGAGTTTTGTCCCCATGAAGTTGCAGTGTGTCACCCTCCCATCGTGGATGTGTTTGGCAAACTGAAAGCTTTGAGAACCCAGTACTTTTGGGATTTTATGGAGGCTATATCACATAGGCGTGACCAATCATTAACTTCATCTTCAGTTCTTCCTTCTCAAGATAATGGGGGGCAGACCTGATAAATCCAAGCTTTTAATCATGGGTTAGTCTTTCCAGTGATCAGCCCTCATTCAGGAGGCATTGAAATGCCATCCAGAGTCTGCTAGAACAAAAGACACTCCTGTCACCAGGAAATTACAAGGATTTCAGAAGTCCTGTGCCAGGAACCAGGGTCAAAGATCAAATGTTAGAACAACACATGCTCCTAGTGCTCTTAACACTCAGGGAAATACAATGCTTTCAAGAGCCATGTCTCAGGAACTGGGGGCAAAGACCAATAAACTTTTCTATTATCTCACAACTGCTTTCAAGAAAAAATGAAAAACATGTTTTGAGGATAGCCATTTTAATTTTTGTTGTTTTTGTCAGTTTGTTTTTGCACTTCTCTGAACATTTGATTAGTTTCAATGGTGTCAGTTGTTAAAAATTAAAAACCTGCTTTTGATATTACATTAGAACTCTAGATAAATGATTTATCTTCACGAATTTTAGTTTCCTCTTCTTGAAAATGAAGATTATACCTATTTCATAGATTCATTGCTTGCACATGAAATAAGGCGCTCTCTTCTTTGACTTCTATCCCTCTCCATTTACTTGGTTCTCCCTTGCTCTGCCTCCTCTGACACATCACGAACCTAAAGGAAACTCTCAGTAATGACAACTTGACCATTGTTTTTGACGATTACCTGTACCTATGCTCTCACTGAGTTTGACACTAGATGTGTAACAACACATTACTATTAAGGAATAAGCCAACATACACACACACATAGACACACATACACTTTTGTACATGACTTTATCAGGTAAAATATGTATCACTTAAGGGAAGAAAGACTACATAACATTTTATTAAAGACATAAGGGTGTGGTGATTAAAGTGTATCAATATAGAATCTGTGGAATGATTCTTACTACAGGGGTCACAAGGACAATCTTGAAGTTGGGGGATTCCCTATATATAAATTAGTATTTTACTTCTTAAGGCAGTGTACTTTTGTTGTTGCTATTATGTATTCAAGTACTAAGGCAAAACTCCTTAATTTTAGTTCAGTTTTTATTTGAAAGCCAATTACATAAAATAAGATTTGTTTCTTAAGTTAGTATTTATAGCTGGAAGCTAATAGATGCCTGGAGAAACTATATTTATATTTAGGAAATTTGTCCCTAAATTTAAAACATCCCCATATTATTCATGTTTGAAATATACATCTCTAATTGGTTGCCTTTGAATAATCCCTTTCAATGTATGCTGTATTTTCATTATAAATCATAATAATCTGTGTATATCACCTTAAATAAAGTTAATTTGTCCTATTTACTGCTAAACTGGGATCAAAGTTGATTTTTCTTTTTCTTTTCATCTTTGTATTCAATATTCAACCCACTAAAAGAATGTGGGTATGTCTGGTTTTAAAATGCCACCTACAGATATTCATTTTATTTCAAGATAAAGGTCAAATAGCCCATCAGAGTTGTAGCATCACAACTTAAGAAATTTTTTTGAATTAATAACATTAGGTAGAACATATGATAGCCTTATACTCATACATATCATATATCCCATATTTTAAAGACTAATTTCATATTTTAAACCACAAATTTAATATTTTAAATCCTAAAAAGTGATTTACATTATAGAGAGTTTAACTTTCAGTTTTTGAAATAATACAAAATAATATTGAGAATGAAATGCAATAATAATATTTTTCTATCTATTTTTGCAACATTAATCACTAAAAGTAGTTGAAATCTGCATGCAATAGTTTCAATTCAAAGAGGTAAAGCATACTGTTAAGTCTGGCAGACAAACTAATTTATCACGTGATTATAACATGTACATCAGATCATTTTTTCTTTCACCTGTCCAAAATCAACATTTTCCATAAGTTCATTATGCTTCCTTCCATATTATTTTTCTGAACATTTGCTGTGAACTTAAATTTCAAAGAACCAAAAAAAAAAGAAATGTGGTGTCACAAAATAGAGATCTTTGAACTATGAGTTGAATTATGTATATATAAGAAAACTTTGAAAAAAACAACTCTCCAATAACTGAAATTTTTTACTTTAAAACTAGGTTTAAAATAAAATGAGGTTTGACCTAAAATTACCAAAAATAAAAAAATTGAAAATGGTTTATTATGCAAAAAAATCTCTTTAAAATTTTAAAAATGAATATTAGAATCCTTAAGTTTTCCAAAGAATGAAAAGCTCAAAGCAGCTATATCTTTTCTTTCATTGGCATGTTTTCCAAATTGCTATAAACTTTACAATTAAGTCTATCATTTTTCAAAATTCCACATGAAGTCTACTATATGAATTGTGGAAGAAAATAAAATTTCTTCACAGAGCAAGAATTGGCACAATTGCAATGACTAGATATGATAATGTATGAGACCATGAGTATCATTTGTCATGAAATGTCATCAACCACCTTCATGTTCCTATTTATTCCCCGTTATCATTCCCTCTTGGTAGGATGTGGGAGGCAGCCCCTACATAAGGAAAATGCCAGTGTAGGTGGGCAATGGCTGCTTTACAATTGCACAGAATTATCTCCTCCTAAAAAGAAATGAGCATTATTTTCAAGTATACTTAAAGGTATACTTTAAGTATAAATGCTTCTGTTTTTGTTCTTTGCATTGATTTATTCGGATATTTTATTCAAAAATATTGTTTTCCTGAAGACTCTGATAGATGCTTGGCATATAATAAAAAAAATGAAGCAAAATACCCACTTATGTGGAACATCTGGTTGCCTACTGTTCACATATATGCTCACCCTGTCATGTTAGAGGCAAAAAAAAACAAGGAAAATAAGTATATGTTCTGGCTTCTTTATAATAGTAATATAATTTTATAAGAATTAATAAGATTGTATATAATTAACACATTTTAAGTTTTCCTTGGTACATGTTAAGTGTTAAAAACCACTGCTTTGTATCATTACAATTAACCATCAGAGAT
>NW_017732740.1:233721-237358 GCF_001890085.2 Hipposideros armiger
AATGTAAAGGCTATTGTGATGAGCGCCCAGACAGAAATTAGGACCATGTTGGAAACAGCAGAAGAGGTGATCCTTTGTTTCAAAGTGTCAAACAGCTTGGCTGATTTATATTTGTGACCTAGTGTTTTGTGGAAGGTGGGACTTGTGAGTTATGAAACTGGATATTTGGCTGAGGAAATATCTCTGAGTACAGTGTTGAAGGAGCAGTTGGTTTCTCTGGAATGCTTGTAGTAAAATGTGAGAAGAGAAATTATTTAAAGATGAAACTGTTAAACAAAAATGAAGCAGAACTTTAAAACTTGGGAAATTCTTAGTCTATCAATATTGAAAGGGATAAAAACCCTGTTTGGGAGAGAATATGAAAGGTGTGGTGCAATTTGATAAGGATATGAATTCGCCATCTCAACAGAAGCCAGAAGCCACTCATCAGGACAGGGGGTAGATTAGTCAGCCAACTAAACGGAAGCCAGGGCCTGATGTCAAAGGCAATGAAAGAATGACCGCAAAGGCATTTTAGAGATCATTGGGGACCCCCTCTTGTCACAGGCCCAGAGATGAAGAGCTTGTGGGACAGAAAGTTTTAAAGAATGGACCACCTCAGCTTGGATCAGCCTCACACTGTGGACTCCACTCCTTGTGTTCCAGTGTCACACTCCTCAACCACAGCAGGCACAATTCCAGCAGGCACGGTCTCAAGGCATGGAGCCACATGGCGTTACTGGCACACGACCATAGCAGAGGGCTGATGCAGGAGTGGGGCCACTCCTCTAAGGCAATGCTAATGGAGCTTTGTGTGTGGAGGGGAGTCACCTCTTTCACCCTAAACCAGAGAGCCACCTGCTTGTGTCTGTCCTGGGAGATACACAAGAGCATGACTTATCCCCTAATAGGGGATGGCTTTTACAGAATGTCATATAATCAGAATCATACATTTGTAACCTTTTCAGATTGGTTTCTTTTACATGATAATATGCATTTAAGGTTATGCCACNTATAGAAAGGCCATGAGTTAAGTTACAGGATGTTTAAAATTTAATAACAACTGTTGAAATGTTCAGAAGCCATATTCTGTCTTTTAAAATAACATTTAGTCTAGATATAATTAGTGATAAATTTTAGCATCGGCTTTAATGTTGGAAATATATTTTTTTCTGTTAAGTAACTTGTTTAAGTTTAAATTCTGAGTTCTAGAAAGTATGATAATATAGCTCATTCCTTTCTGTATAACAGTTTTAGATCGTTAGATGAAAAAGGTCAGAACACTTGATTTATGAAATGAAACATCTGGAGAACAGGGAAGGATGCACATACATGCGTGCAATGTGGGCTTTAGTCCCTAATGGTATGTTTAACAAAACAAGTTACCAATATTTTTTATTTAGTCCTCACTCACTTAATGTTGTCCATAAGTTCTTGGAAACTGTGACTTTAAGTGAATTGTCATTTAATGAAACCAATTGTACTATAGGCTAATTGATATAAATGAGTTGAGCTCCTATGTCATATTTCTGGTCACTAAACTTCTAAGTGGAGAAACAAAACACATTCTAATATTCAAAAACAAAATAAATGTGAGCCATACATACTTTTAAGAAAGATTCACAAAAAAGTAAGATGATTTTCCAACCCACTTATTCTAGTTCAGGGTCACAGGTGGCTGGAGCCTATCCCTCTGGGCCCAAGGAGGGAACCAACCCTGGACAGGCCACCCTTCCATCACAAAGCACACTCATGCACACAGCAATACTCAGTCAGACTAGGACAATAGATACTCCAATTCACCTAACATGGAAATCAGAGTACCTGGAGAAAATCCATGCAGACAGTGCGGCCCCAACCGGATATCAAATTTGTTTTCATTAATATTGTAACAAAACAATGTTGAATGAAACAATGTTATTTGAGGACCTTTACTACTAAAGTAAAAAAATATATAGGTTTCTACTGATCCTCACTTAATTTTTTGTTCAAGACTTGATAATTTCAATTATATGTTTTTTATGTTGGAAAAGAAATTAAAACTACCTTCCATGAAATATTTTCCTGCTTAATTCCTCTGAATGGGTATGTATAAGAGCCCTGAATGACATGAAAGTGTTATGGTAACACTTGGCCTCTGAAGTTCTCATAGATATCTTTCTGCCCCCAGAATGCCTTTGTTCTTCCTTAAGAATTCAGAGGATAACTATTGCATTGTTCTGTACACCTTAAACTAATAAAACAAAAGAATTCGGAATTTATCAAACTACATATATTCAGAAAAATAAGCTAAAAAGTTTCTCTGTTCAGGAGCAATTTCTATTTCTCTCGTTTTCTGTGCATACTTTATTATATCAAGGAATATACTCCTTGTATATGTACATGTAAAGATTTCTGATGATCTCACTACAATATCTGTAGTACCATAATTTTTCCTCAATGCTACTTGAATTTTTCTCTCTCATATATTTCCTGGGAATGCAGTCATCTTTGTTTGAATCAGTACCTTAATAATAAGCAAATGTTGTGGTTATAAATTTAGCCATCAGGCAAAGACAATAAAANTAACCTGTTAATTTAATTTCCACTGTATTTCTGCTTTTAATTTTCAAAAAGCAAAATTTGTTACCTAACTTTAGTCTGATATTCACCTTTAACATCACTATTTTTGTAGGCAATTTAGAAAAAAAAAATATGCTAATTTTTATCATAAAAAGCTAGGAGTTTCAGATCTTTATAGAGTAAATTGGATAAAGAAACAAAAACTCATAGACACAGACAACAGCTTAGTGGTTACCAGAGGGTAAGGGAGGAGGGAGGATTGTGAAAGAGGGTAAAGGGGGGGTCACCTACATGGTGATGGAAGAAGAACTGACTCTGGGTGGCGAACACACAATGTGATATACAGATGATGTATTTCACAATTGTACACTTGAAACGTATATAATTTTACTAACCACTGTCACCCCAATAAATTTAATTAGAAAACTTACATCTGTGCTAAAATGTTTAATTTTGAAGCATTTATCCTTTGACCCTAAATCAAAATTCAAGGCAGGCTGTACCAAATGTTTTCAGTTGGTGTTTTCAAACTATTCAAAACTGAACAAATAAATTGTGAATATTATGTATAAAAACCTGCAGCTACCACATCAATATATTCACACTTCACACACACACATACACACACACACACACTCACACACATGGACTTGAAACACATTCTATTAGGACTAAATGACTTTATAAACAACAATATGAACACTAAGAAATAATAAGACCTGTTCTTCATTGCTCATATGGTATGTATCTTAAAAATGAAATGGAAAACTGAGTGTTGCTGAGGGATTCTATCAATAGCCTTAGGCTGCCTAGATGACTCCGGCTCCAAAGACCTCTTCAATAACAGATGGCCGGTTATAGTCTGAGCAAAACAGTTAAATTCCCCAAAAACTGCTCTTGGCTTAGCCACTGTATAAACAATATTAGTATGTTTAGAATAAGACTATACCCAATGCAGTTTTACAAACATATAGATAAAGTGGATTCCCAAGCGTAGTATATTTTCCTGATTGGGCCAAAACAAGAAATCTGATATAACTATAAAGGCATTGCATATATAGGCCTCGTCTTCTCTACTTGTACTTCAAATATCACC
>NW_017732741.1:0-1100 GCF_001890085.2 Hipposideros armiger
CAACAGGCTGCCTGCTTCTATTTGTCATAAGAATATATGAGTTTTCCATTGATTAAGGACATGTCTAGTTTGTTGAGTTAGGCTAAAATTGTTCATTGTTATTTTAAAGTGAGGTGCCTTCTTAGCAAAGGGCCCAGGTGACAAAACAAAAACAAAAACAAACGAACAAAAACTGTGAAGTAGACCACAACAGTAAGCAGTAAGCACTGAATAAATATTAAGCATAATTATATTACACCACTTCAGTGGCTCATCTGAGGAGCATTTAAACTTAAAAAAAAAAGTTCATGTAATAATTTTGTAATAATTTTAATAGGTTGGGGTGAGGAGTGAAGATAGGAGGAATTGCTTTAGATGGATCTCTTATACACGAGGTAAGTCCTATAGTACCCCCTGTATAATCTGACATCTTTCTCCTAAGGGAGCCAGCATTTGAGTACCTGCCATAGAGAAGTAAATGAAATCCAGTTAGTATTAGCTAGAGAACTAGAAGCATCCCACAAAATGGGGAAAACAACTTTTGTACCATTTATGCATAGTTGTCATTTTACCCCTCCTTCCTCTGCATCTTCCCAACTATAGAAACAAGTGCAAGAAAAGGTCCAGAGAGAAAAGATCTCCACCCAACTCAAGCTGGGAAGAAACCATGAGGCTAGACAAAAGTTGGGAAGGAGGAGGACTTTGAATCAAATATGTGATTGAAGGCATTTAGAGCGATTGAAATTCATGAACTCAAATGAGAAGTAATTACAGTAATCAACTACACAGTGGGAAGGGAGATTTCAAAGTCTGTAGCAAGTATTAGAAAAAACAGAAATGTTTTCTACTTATATTTTAATGATGCTCAATTCATTGGTTAAACCTATGTCTTACATTGTTTATATATGAGCTATGTGTGTTTATATATGCATTTTTATCTTAGGCGTATCTTACTAGAATTGTCACAAGAAATTTAAAAATTTGTTGAAATGCTGTTCAGATGAACCATTAAATCAACGTCTGTGCAGTATAATTATACTTATTGAGCAGTTACTATGAGTAGAAAACTGTTCAAATTCTTTTACATGTGTAATATCATTCAAGTTATCAAAACTATATTA
>NW_017732741.1:3025-4709 GCF_001890085.2 Hipposideros armiger
CCTCCCTACTCACCTGATATGTCGCCTAATGACTTCTTTCTTTACCCAAAGAAAAAGAAAGAAAGACATTTTGATGACATTCAGGACATCCAGGATAATACAATGACAGCTCTGATAGCCATTCCAGAAAAAGAGTTCCAAAATTGCTTTGAAAGGTGGACTAGGCGCTGGCATCAGTGCATAGCTTCCTAAGGGGAGTACTTCGAAGGTGACCATAGTGATATTCAGCAATGAGTTAGGTATCCCTTTTACTAGGATGAGTTCTAGAACTTAATTGTCAGACCTCATAAGGCAGTGTGACCAAGAGGATAGACAAATAGATTAATGGAATAGAATAGAGCCCAGAAATAAACCTGAATAACTACAATCAACTGATATTTGGCAAAGGAGCAAATAGAGAAAAGGTAGTTTTTTCAAAAAATGGTGCTAAAACAACTGGACATCCACCTGTAAAAAATGTATCAAGATACAGACCTTATATCCTTCTCAAAAAATCAGTGTAAAAGTAAAACTATAAAACTCCTAGAAGATAAAATAGGAGAAAATCTAGATGACCTTAGTTTAGTGATGACTTTTTAGATACACACAAAGACATGATCCATAAAATAAATAATTGATAAGCTGGACAGCATTAAAATTAAAATTTTCTGCTCTGAAAAATATGTTGTTCAGAAAATGAAGAAAGGACAAGTTACAGACTGAAAGAAAATATTTGCAAAATACATATCTGTAAAGGAGCATTAAAATATACAAAAAAACCTTGTAAACCTCAATAGTAAGAAAACAAACAACCCAGTTGGATGCAGAGATGGATAAATAGGCAGAGTANGTAGCCTCGCCAACATTGATTTTAGTTTTGTGACGTCCATGACAAATCAGACCTATAGAAACTGTGAGATAACAAATTTGCATTGCTTTAATGGCTAAATGTGTGGCAATTAGTTGTGGGAACAACAGGAAACAAATACAAACCTACCCTCCTTCTACTATAAGGTGCATTTGCCATTCTGTCACTGAGGGAAAATTATAGGAGGAATACAGGAAGCTGAATCAGCAAAAGGAGAAAACAAATTGGCGGGAGTCAAAATATTATTCCCCTTTAACTTTATATTGACGTGATGATCTATTATTGGATTGCAAAGTGCTCAACAGACCTTACATACAGAGTAAGTTCTAAAATGCGTATGTTGTGAGCATGAGTAAAAGAAAAAGATTTGAATGAACAGTTCTTCATATATGAACATATATGCTTTATACGAATACATGAAGAACTATTCATCAAGCTTCATATATTAAAGCAATACTCTCTCAGTTTACCCTCATTAAAACTCCATGGGTTAAGTATTCTTACATGTATATTATATAATCTGAGGCATAGACATTTTAAGTGATCTGTCTAATGTCAATGAGATGAAATTCTGACTGCAACATGGAGCAAGCTAGGGAAATGAAATGTCTAAAATTAGTGAACCTGCAAAAGTAGCCTGACATATCCTGGGCTTAGAGAAAAAAACAGAAGATAGTTTGCCCAAGTATAGGAATACCAACAGGCTGCCTGCTTCTCACTATTTGTCATAAGAATATATGAGTTTTCCATTGATTAAGGACATGTCTAGTTTGTTGAGTTAGGCTAAAATTGTTCATTGTTATTTTAAAGTGAGGTGCCTTCTTAGCAAAGGGCCCA
>NW_017732741.1:9585-12054 GCF_001890085.2 Hipposideros armiger
TGGGGGTTCAGTCATTGTAACAATTGAACCATTGTGGGGGATGTTAATAATAGGGAAAGTAAATATGTGTGGTAGCTGGGGTAGATAGAAAATCTCTGTACCTTAGGCCCAATTTAGCTGTGAACCTAACACTACTCTAAAAACAAAAGTCTCTTTTAAATATTATGAAGAGGATTAGGGGTGAAAGCTATGTTTAAAAGTTAGAGACCATTGACAGAAGTAGAAAGCTATGTGAAATTAACTAAAACTACTTCCATATGGTACATAGAAATTAATTGAGCTTTAAAAAAACACGCTTATTGAAATTCCAATATAGGCAGTTGTAATATGGTAAAAGGTGATTGGTTTGGAATCAGAACTAAATATAGTTTCCAGCTGTGAAATTTAACTTGTGAGCTATCTTCCAGCTATAATTTACTTTGACAAACATAAACATCTTTTTTACCAGATAAGGATAATGAATCTCTTTTTACATTGTAATTTGGCTTAGTTAAGTGGAATCATGTTTTGAAATTATCTAACATAGTTAAATGTTAGGTAATGTTAACTGAATATAAATGTATAGATAATTCAGTAATCAAATTAAAACCTATTATTGAGAAGAATCTCCAATAAACTCATGGGTGCCATATATGTTTTTATGTCTTCATGTTTGACTAAAGTTTTTTGAATTTGAAAACAATACATATTTATTACCACGTAATCCTAGATGGTGTCTGGAATAAAGTTACATGTTGAGTAATACTAAGAAAGTTTATGCAGCTTTCCTTTATTATCATGAGTTTTTTCACATGTTCTTCAACTTTTCATGTTTTCTAACTTATCATTCAATAAATACATAATGGTCAAGAACATTCCACAGAATTGCCTCCATTTTAATCTAAAATTCACATGCCTCATCATTATTTTCATATTAGTGACAGTGTTTGGGTAATGACATGAAGGAATGTAATCTGCAAGATGAGAACTCATTATATTAGCTATAATAAAGGTACAATAAAACTTCAAGAATAAAATGATATTAGAAAGTTAAGATATTCAAAATATCAAAATCTTCAGTGCTTCAATTATTTTCACATAACTTGCCTAACTCATGAGGGTTAAGACTTAGGTTTTTTATTGGTATTGGTAACTTCAGTACACTATTTACAATTTGAGATTCCACAACCTGCAGTGATAAGCATATCTGTTAATAACTTAGTTATATCTTGTTTGTTTTGATGTTTATTGCATAAAAGAAATCCTACAGTCTGCTTTTGAATAGATAGCAATTATCATAATGTTAAGAAATTACTGTAACAAGGCCACACAATTAATCAGTTTTATGTTTCACACTACCATGTGCATGCCCTGATGTGTTGCATTCAGCATTATAACAGCTGTTCTTTAATGTATTTTTTTATGTCTCCAAGTAATTCTTTCATGATGAATTATGGCACATTCAGCCAGAATTAATAATGCACCAAAAACATATGTAAAAAAACAAGCAAAATATTTACTGAAGAGTTAAATTTGATTTGAGATCTTAAATTTCCAAAAACAAATGAAAGGTATGATAACTTTTCAGCTAAATCCTACCNTCTGTGCAGTATAATTATACTTATTGAGCAGTTACTATGAGTAGAAAACTGTTCAAATTCTTTTACATGTGTAATATCATTCAAGTTATCAAAACTATATTAATAACAACCAAGGTAAGGCAAGGAAACTGAGGCACAGTGAGGTTAAATACTTTGCATATATCAAACTTATAAAGTACTAGAACTAGGATCATTGAACACTGGGACTTTTGTTTATTCCACAAACTTCCTGTTTATAGAAATAGCATAAAAGGTTCAGATCAAAAATTCAAAGTTCACTTCAAATTGTTGACCCAAAGCCAGAAAGACCAATCACAGTTAATGAAAGAATCAACCTACCTCCTCAAATCCACTATTTATTTTGACAATCCTTTGACTTAATTGCACTGGCTTGACAAATAATAAACAAATTAATGTCATTGGTCTTACGTCTTTTTTTCATTCTTAAAATAATCTATTCTCAAAAAATCTCTTTGACCTTTGGGTCTCCTTTCTTCTCTCCAAGAATTCCTTCTAGATATATGTTGGAAAATTGCATTCGAGCCTCCATGCCTCAATTACTTTTATTTTACAGTCTCTTTCTCATTACATTGCCTTCTATGAGATTATAGTGAAATAACAGATAGAGATTTATCACATACCTACTTGGCACCAGGCAATCTACTTAACATTTTACACATTTGAAATTAAAGACAATATAACTTACACTAGCACCCCCTAAAAATGAAATACTTAGATATAAATCTAACAAAATATGTACAAGATCTATATGAGAAATACTACAAAACTCTGATGAACAACATCAAAGAACTAAGTAAATGAAAAGATATTCCATGTTCATGGATAGGAAGACTCAATATTGTCAAGATGTCAGTTCTTCACAACTCGA
>NW_017732741.1:17747-30715 GCF_001890085.2 Hipposideros armiger
CTCATGCCAGCTGCCGACTGCTCACAACAGCTGCCGGCCGCTCACGCTGGCTGCCAGCCACTCACGGTAGCTTATGGCAGCCCACTACAGCTTCACTGCAGCCTATGCCATCGCTGGCGACTCACGGCAGCCCAGTTCCAGGTCAACTGTTGTTCACCATCTTAGCTGTAGAGGACAGTGTCACTGGCCCTCATGTGGGATCCAAGCCAGAGCCCTGCTGCTCAGAGCTGGTGTTCCAAGCCAGCTCTTAACCAATGCGCCACTCGGCTGGCCCCTCTACATAGTAATTTGAACACGGAAAGTTTAATGTGAAGAAATATTAGCTGTAACAAGGAATTGAAGTAACGTGTCGTAAGCTCATAAGAAGCTAAGAAACATGAAAGAATATAGGCACAGCCGATATAAAGAACTGCCACTCTTTCCATGGCTGCGGTACAGCATCCTCAGGGCTGAGATACAGACCATATGGAAGGACACTGCCATGAGTAACTGGGTGGCAGAGGAGTCACTTTGGTGCAACACAGGCAAAACTTGCTGAGAATCCCCCTCTAGCACTTGCTGGATATCCACCCACTAAGGTTTTAGGAACAAGTTCTTTACTGGGAGGTATCTCATTGGAGACACTATTATATAGTAAAACCAGGCAAGAAGAATGTGTAGAGAAGCAGCTGTCCAATGAGTGATGCGGGCCCCTGTGCACTGCAGGAGTCAGGACTGAGAAGCTGCAATTCGTGCTTCTCCAGCCAGGTGCTGGAGAAGGTGTATATCCTACAGGAGCCAGCTAAGAGGACTCACAGGAATCAGGAAGCAAAACCCTTACATCCTGAAGTTTCTCTCCAGCACTCCCTACTGATAAAGCTGAACATCACACCACGGGCTACAGCAAAAATATTTAAAGGGCACAGATCCATTTTTACAGAGCAAGCAAAAATTTTGAATTTGGAGGTGACAGCCGATAAATCAGCCATCAGAGTGACATAAATGTGCCATGGCAATTCTCTATGATCCCAAGGCAGTTATGCTTGAATGTGATATTCATCACATTAGGTGGTAAGTACTATCAAAAAACTAGCTAAAAGTAGGTTAAAGGTAATAAATAAAGGTAGGTTAAATGTGAGTGGGTGGTTTCCTGGAAGACACATGGCATGAACCGCAGTTGGATGCATAATATAGAGGGCAGAGCATGATCAAAGGAACAGCAGAGGAAATAGAAGGAAATGAATACAAAGTCCCAACTAGCTGTTATGTAGCTATTTGGTTTTTGATGACCTCTAAAGCAAGTGATAGATCTTACTTAATAGACAACTGGGACAATAAAATGTTTAAGTAAAGGGCTTAATAACTCAAAATGTGCTCTAGAAACATTTCTCCTATATAGTGAGCAAGGCAGAGCCATTGCAATATCCCTGGGTCTTATCTCTTACTTATCACGAAATAGGTAGTTTCATTTTTATTTAAATAAAAGTTTGCATAGAAAAGCAAATAAAAGACAGAATATGTAAAGTGGTGCTTAGAAATATGTTGAGCCTTTAAATCAGCCTGTAAGTTAGTAGCCCTTACTTTGGTATAATACACATAGTTGATATAATACACAAAACTGGTCATAAAAAAGGACCAGTTTTGTGTATTGTATCAACTATGGAGATACAAAGAAGGAAACTATCCTTGACCACTATATAACCTTATACATAAAATTTTAAAAAATATATGCTTATTGCTACATTCCAAAAATTGCGGGTGTTCAGTACTCTTCTCTAGTAGCTTCAAATTAATTGTAGTTAAGTTTTAAATTCAATATCATGCAAAGAAAACTGAATATAGGGTGAAAATATATGAATTGAAGTCTAAGTTGTGCTCTCTATGTAATGTTATATATAAAAGTGAACTTTAAAACAGAGATATTAATATAGCACATGATTGCCACAGGGATAAATTGAAATAATGTAGATGAGACATTTTTATTAACTGGAAAACACTAAATAAATGCAAGGCATTTACTGTGATTTAATTCAGCTGTGTTGAGGAATGCTAGTATTCTAAATAACAAAAACTTATCTTTTGAAGAAATGATTTTTCAAAATTTTACCCAGTATACCTTTTTTTTTTTTTTTTAAGCTGAGCCATCCTGCCTCCTGTTGGCAGCTCAACAGCTGCTCAGCTCAGACCAGGAATTGAACTGCTGTATCTCAGAGCTCAAACTCTTGAGCGAGCTCTTAACCAACTGAGCCACTCTGCTGGCCCCCAGTATATCTTTTATTAAGGCTATCATCGTCATGGATATCCAGCCTGAAATCCATTTTTCTCCCCTGAACAATGAAGATCATAGCGTCAAAGGTAAGGATTTTCATAGATATTTCACAATCTCATGCATATTCCATATTTGATCTTATGTTTTTCAAATAAGTATACTTCAAAATATTTTTGACATTTTATTAAATGATTATCTGCATCCTCTTTTGCTATTTTATAGGTCTACTCATTAAAATGACATTACAGATTTATCTTTAACTTTCCAAGATCCATTATTTTAAGACTCCTTTTGACATATTTAAAATTTTAGGCCACATAAATTTAATATGTGTTTTAAAATATTTATTTTTAGTTTAAATTTAAATAGGTTTACAATTTTCCTGCTGATTGATAAGCTTACAGAATAAAAGCTTATCAAATAAGTATTATTTTCATAGAAAACTGTTTTACATCAGTCACACATCTCAAGTAATGAAAGTTAAAGAATGTAATTTCTATTTCCATTAATTAAAAAATACATATATTCAGTAATCAGTTTGCATTTGCTAAAAGAATCCAGCAATCATCATTGTTTCAGATTATGCCATACTAAAAGGAAATGAGCCTTATAATGTAGCCCCAAACTGGCATTTATCCCAGAAGTCGAAGGGGGATTTTGCCAGGATAAGAATAACAGAACAAGTCTCTCTGCAGGTAAAAAAAAAAAAAAAAAGGAATAGTTCAGAAGTATGAAGGCCATTAGCAAAATGCAAACCAGAGGATAAAATACAAAAGCAGAAACTAGTTTATATTTATCCAGAATGAGCCAGTCATGCCACCTTATTTCTGATTTTAGTTAAAGTAAGCATGAGGGCTGCATGAAAGAGGATGATCTTGAAATAGAATGACAGTCTAATATTACGAAAAGCAAAAGATACCTAACATAACTGAGGGAAGATAAAATGCAAATATCAGTGTTTGATGCCATTTAAAAGTATTTTATTGGCTCACATCAAGTGGTAATTAGCTTAATAATAAATGTAGGTCACTGAAGCTATTGAACTATTAAATAGACTTAGAAATTTTAAAAGCTATTGATTAATTCAGGTGTTGTGTATCTTTTTCTCATTACACACTATAATGATTTTACTTACACAGCAGAACATGAGCCTTATTGTTAATTACAAAAATTGCATGTATCGCAAAAGATTGTCCTTTTAGTTTTCAGAAGTCCTTTAAATTTAGTTATACATACCATAATGTTAAAAAAATGTTTTTCTCAAATTGAGCATTATTGATCATTATTTCCACCCACTTTTAAAACTGGATTGAAAGCTAACTTTCAGGGGACTTAATTTTCTGGTTATAGGGGAATAGCTTATATCATACACAATCTTTCAACAAGAGTAAATATAAAACCTGGCTTAAGAAATAAAAACTGCTGTTTTAAGATACTGAAAATCAACTCAGACAGTCAGGACTTCAGGGTCCAAAATTCCCAAGAGAAGAAAAATGCAATGAAAAGACTCCAACACCATTTTCTGCTATTTCACTTCTTCAGGCATTTACAAACTTGTCAGCAACATGGGTTCCATAAGCCAGGTAAAAAAAGAAAAAAAAATGGAGTTTCATAGCTTTCTGAAGTAGCACAGAACTATAGAGACAAAAATTAGAATTCAGAGCTACCACAATAACCTGGAATTAAAAGACCAAGATCTCAGAGAAATGACAGCAATAGAGGAGTGAACCTGATATTATATGGCTAACTCTGTCTTCCTAGTACTTCTTAACTCCCAGTCAGCAGGGTGTGAGAGGTTGGGCAAGCAAGCTGAAAGCAGTTGCTAAGAGGCTAAACAGTGAGCAGTGCACCTTTGCAGTGTCAAAAAGGGGGAAATGGTGCTCAGGTTCTCACTAGGGGGAAGAGCCCAGGAAAATACTCCAGGTTTTCAGTTGGGACTCATGAAGGCTTACTACTAAATACAGCTGAATAAAGTATCAGTGGAATGGAAGACAAGTCAGAAAATATAGACTGATAATAAAATGAACATGGATAAAACTATCAAAAAAAAACCGTAAAATATATATGGAACTAAATAAAGAATTATAGACCTGCAGTTGGAGCCCTAGAAGGAGAAGAGAGAAAAAAGAAAGCATAAGTTTTGTTTGAAGAAATACAGTTGTGAATTTTCTAAAATTGATTTAGAAACAGGAATGATAAATACAAAAAAGTCAAACTTAGGCAAACTATCACAAAATCACTGAAATTCAATCAGAAATAGAAAAAAATGTTAAAAACAACTAAAGAAAAATTAAGCATTATCTTCAAATGAACAGCAATAATTGTATCCAATTTTAAACAGAAATGATGAAAACCAGAGGATAATAGATGATATATTTAAAATTATATAAAATAAATAAATGCTAAGCTACGATTTGATATCCATCTGAAACATATTTAAAACTGAAGGTGAATTATACTTATGACACTTACTCCCCCCGACAAAGAATTTATAGGAAAACAACTTGCACTAACAGAAATAATAATGGAATTATTGATGCAGAAGAAAAAAAATCTCAACTGGATTTTTAGTAATGAAGAAAGGAAAAAGGGAACACTGAAAAGGATAAACGTGTGCTGAAATTAAGTAAAATTGGCTATGTAAAAGAGTAACATCAGTGACTTAGTAAGAATCAAAACACCTGACAAAAGAAGCACAAAATGTGTGTGTGAGGGGGGTAGGGGGCGAACATACCAAGTAGTCTAATGGGAATTCCACACACACACACAATTAAACCTAATGTTGGGATGAATCAATAAAATTGTTTTTTTCAATAAAATTGCAGTATCTTTCTCTGACATTTTATATTCATTTAAAAAGATTCTTAAAAATGTTTCATGACTCATGATCTAGTGTAGGCTTTAAATATACATTGAAATCGAGAGTTATGGTTTAACGTATGATTTTGGTTTAGCATGTAGCCCCAGCACTCGATTCCGTTTCTTCACAGCATGCCCCATGAGCCACCGCCCTTTAACTCACAGTTATTAACTCCCTGAGGCAGCAAGACACGATGGCCAGGCCCTGGGTAAGGGTCACAAAGTGTAGGTTTAAGCTCAAGATAACATCATGCCCTAAATTGTGTTTAAGGTAGAATGACCCCCAGCCACATCCCCATGAAACCAGAGTGAGGGACTCCAAGGCCAACCTCAAGACCTGAAATCATCATTTACTGCCTTTACCTCATTCTTGACCAATCAGTTTTACCCATGAGTCCAAACTGCGTACTCACGGTCACTTCTGAATTTTGCTCCATAAAGCCTCTTGTCTGTAAACCATTGGGGAATCAGGTATTTTGGAGCACAAGCTCACCCATTCTCCAGATTGGCGCCAATCCTAATAAACGACTCATAATTCTTTTCTCCACTACAATCTCCTGCTTGTACATTTTTTTCAGTCTTTACTTTGGTGCTTGAATGATGTTCCTTCTTGACTTATGAATTGGTATATCCAACTCTCCTAACTCTGAAAGTTGTGTTACTTATTTAAAGAGATTTGGACATCAAATTCTTTTTTTAGCAACTGGATAACATTCTAGGCATACAATACTGATTATTGTTTCATTAATAATCTTTTAAAAAACATTTTAAGCTACAAGTAGGAATTCAAATTTAAATTAGCAGTAGACCCTATACAGTGCTAAAGATGAAAATAATTCAAGTGATGTAATAATCAGATAACTAGAATATTTCAGCAAAGATAAGTTAAACCAAGTGAATAATTGATAGTGTACCTCTCAGTTAATATAATGAAAGCATTTTAAAAAAATTATTATTATAAGGCATATTGCAATAATTCAATTAGAGAAATGTGAAAATAAACATAATTGAGAGTCAGTACAAGATGATCATTATTATGCAATAAATATAGATATGCAAGCAATTGTAAACACAAAGCATTATGAGGAACAAAAGAGGGGTGCCAGTCCTTAATAATGTAAACTTCTTCCTCCATTTCTGAAAACATTTTCCTTCTATTCCTTTATTCATGATGGACATGACACATTTCTTGTCCTAAAGTTTTAAAGATATTTTATTCATGTTTCAAAGGTAATTAACAAAAAACATTCAGTACCATGAGATTAACAGCAGCACTGCAATAAGATTTGAAGTCATCTATTATCATGCTAAGTATATGTTCATCTACTGTCATCATTTTCCCAAATAGACAGTGGAAAAGAAGTAAATGTCAAGCAGAGCCCATCTAATTCTTACTTCGAAGTAGAGCTAGGTTAAGTTACTGTATTTTGCTGTGTATAATGTGTTCCCGTGTATAATGCACACCCACATTTTTGGCCCAAACTTTCAGGGGAAAAATATTTTACTTTAATTTTTTAATTCAAAATTTTGTTTACATTTAGGTACTTGTTTTTTTTATTACAAAGGAATTTTAGCATTTATTTTTTAACCTATTATGGTACAAGAAATTTTATACAACAAATAATTACAACACACAAGAACAGATACATGGTACAAGAAATTTATGTACCGGTAACAAATTTACAATATTTACACATCATAGAAGGTCAAGAACTCTTCATCATTGCATGTTCATCACAAGTTTAACAAAATCGATGATCGTATTCCAGGGTATTATTTGGCATATGGATGCCATTATTGATTTCTAGAGTTATACTTTTAACTCATAAGCATAAATAAAAGAATTAAAAACATTTATATAGATATGGAATTAGAACAACCCATGTATAGTATGCATCCTTATTTTTCCCTCATAAATTTGGGCAAGAAAGTGCACATTATACATGGCAAAATACGGTATTTCATACTTAGAAAGCCTCCTTAGCCTTCTCACATACTCCTGAAACCTAAAGCAACTTGATTTCAAACATAGTGTATGGGAATATCTTTATGTTAAAGATGTTCATGGGCCAGGCTATGTTTAAGATACTCTTTAGTATCTGATAAGCACCCTTTACTATTGATGTCAATGTATCTTTTATAAAATGTTAGTAATTTTGGGGAATATTTGTTTAACACAGTTACTAAAGTTTCTAAAGCTTCTTGTATTATGCTAAAGGCATGATTTTCAAGTGCTTAAACAGGTTGGAAAATACTAGATGTATAAATGAATAAAATGAGCAGACAAAATAAATTGTAATGATAGACTGAAAAAATAATAGATGTATTGAAGGAATGTATTATTCATGATCAGAATATCAAAATTGAGAAAATGTTTTATGAGGGCGGTATCATTTGTGCCCCATCTTCGTTATATGTCAGCAATTTGAAAATATGTGAATGAAGGAAGGAACCTTTCAGGTAGAGGAATTGAGAAATTTAGAAAAAGGTAGAATATCCAAATCCATACTCCAAGATTGGAGAGGAGTGTACTTTGATTAAAGGGTAGATCAAAAGGAACAATGGTAGAGGAATTAGTGATGGTGAATGAAAAAAATAGTAACATATAAATATTTAACATGGACAAATAGTAAGTCCAATGAAATCAGACAGATTCTAATTTAAATTTAAATTAACTATGTGTGTTGTGTATTTGAATTCGTTTGAATGTGAGGTGAAGTGGACACATTGACCTAAGAGTTAGCCTTCAGAAGAGCTTTTGGGGCAGCAGTATGCAGAACAGATTGGAACAGGAAAATTCTGAATGCAGGGAGACCAGAGGCAAGACCATCACAATAATCTAGTTTGCTAATAATGAAGGCCTGCTGAGCATGGCAAAAAAGGACAGCACTTGTTTAAAAAATGCACAGAGAAATAAATAAGAGGATCGAAAAGTAATTAAATCACTGGATAAGTTAAGGAGTGGAAGAATTCAAGGAGATTTCTGGTGTTCTCAGTCTAAAGAAAGGAAAGACTGGAAATGAAGAGAAAGACAGTACCAGAAAAAAGTGATTATGTACTTACTCAAAGAAATAAGGGTGTGTATAATCTTTCACACCACACCACACACACACACACACACACACACACACACACACACACACACCTTTTTAAAAAAATATGTGTCTTCAATTCTGTTGTCTTCAAAAAGTATATAGAAGCTATGATTTCATTATTATAATTGCATTTCACTTTATAAAAAAATTCTGCTTTAGTCGTTTTCATTTTCACCATCAATAGTAGGTAAAAGTGTGACCAATTAAATACAAATGCTAAGACAGCATAGTTTAGTGAAAACAATATTCTATTAAGACTGTGAGAACTGAGTTCAATCAAACTCTGCTAATGCCACTGTATCAGTTAAAGTAAATTTGATGGCATTAAGAAGAAAGGTGACTATAGTGTCTTCCCAAATAAGGTTATATTTTTTTTATAAAAAAAGATAACCAGAGATTGGCAGTCCAGGCTACAACTGCTCATAAGGTGTTTTTGCTACCTTAATAACCCAGCATCTTTTCTTATCATGTGTTTTCCATCCTCCTGGTTGGAGGATTATCACATATGTCGTTTACGCTAAACGAAGTAAAGGCAAAAAGTATATCAGTTGAGTCTATGCTTCTTATAACGAAAACAATTTAGGAAGCTCTTTCTCATAGAAGTCTATTCACATACCATTAGCAATAATTATGATACCCCTATTTTCAAGGCAATATGAGTATATAAACCTTTTTAATGAGGTATGTGGGCATCCAAATAAAATTGGTATTGTATTAGTAAGAAAAAAAGAGCGGATATTGAATCAACATCTAGGCATGTCTGTTACTGTAATCATATTTTTCTCCTTTGGATTTGTAAGGCCCAGGTCAACTCTGAGATGCTGAGACTATATGTCAACTGAAAAGAATTTAACCACTATATTCAGATATCAGTCATATTTTATATCATAATCATAACACAAAAATCAATTCCCTTGGCTGTAAATGGCACAAGCCTGGGAGTGTATTTGTGATTATGATAGTAAAATGCTTCATTATAACTCAAAGTTTCTTGTTCATCAGAATAAGCAATATTTCTGAACACTGAGTGAGCTAATGTCAGAAATGAGTTAATTAGACTTTTTACTTTTTAATATTGTTTACATCATATCTAAAGGACTGTTGCATTTCAAAGTAGCAGAAATGCAATTTCATGGTATTCTGCTTAAGTGACTTAGAGATATATACTAACTGCCTAAAGTTTGATTATTTTAATGATTTTAAGTCTACCGAAACTCAAATACAGATTTGTGATTTTCTAACCAATATACTTGTTCCAGGATAAAGACTCTAATCTAAATGTTAAATTATAAATTTGCTCATCAAAACCAATATGCAGATCACAAAGAAGACAATTTTAGTAAAAGGAACTAAAAATCTATCAAAGTTTTATAAATAATTTATGGCTAGTAAATCAGGCATAGAATAAACTATCACAGAACCTAAACATAATTACCAAATAACCTGAGGTAATGGGTAAAGCTAATCTAGCATTTTAATCAAATGTTCACTAAAAAAAGATTTAGATCACTGACAGAATAATTAGTTGATTGAAATTTGTATTTTGTCAAGTGCCTTTTTGTTATTATATAAACACACTATTTTGAGATCCAGATAGATGCTGAATTTGAGCAAAATATTTAAAGCTACATACTATTTGTATTAAGCTAGTAGAATGATGCATTACTTTTGAATGAGTTAAAGAGCTGTATTTAAAACATCCTCTTATTTAAATTCACTTATTAATTCATTTATTCATAAAGCATCATATGGACTTTTCTACATTATGACTAATAAGCAATATGAACATTTGTTTTGTAAAAGCAAATGCCATGCCACCTATTTAATAAATGACATTTCAGAAGCAATATTCTTATTTCCAGTTATATACATATTTTATATCTTTAAGAGCTGCAAATTATTTAGACATGATAATAATGATATTGCATTGATTACCTTGATTGAGGTAGTCCAGTATATATTATCCAAAATAACACATCCTCTTACTTACTTTTCAGTTATATACTGGTAAGTGGTTACTAGCAACTTTCTAGTACACAGCATATAGTAAATAAATTCATACAAGCCCAGAAAAAACATACCACGTGAATGCATAAGAAAGTATATATGTACATATGTGTGTATTCATCAGCATACATTTAAATATGTGTATATTCAGATTTATGTTTAAAAAATATGTAAGAAAGCCTATGCTATTAAAAAGAAATTGATAAAAAAGATGGAAATATAAAAGACTAACTCTAGTTAGCTAATTGATTCTGGTCTCTTTTTTTCTTAATCTGTATAATTACTAAGATTTTAATTATATCATTCTCTGTACTATTATGCTAAAGATGAAACGCTTCAGAATTTTTAAAACTAAAGAAAATTACTGACTCATCATATATTGTAGAAATTTAGCTTAAGCAGTTATCCTAATTTTTTTTTAAATTTCAGTGCCATTTTGTCAAACAAGATATTCATTCTCAAAACAGATTAATAACTTTTTTTCTACTACTAATGACAAATTGAAACATTAAAAATAAAAATCAATGCTATCACAGTTTACCCTCAAAAATGTTTTGAATTACAGATCTCTGGTATGTCTATAATAACCTTCCATCTAGTAAACATGATTGATATAATTGTGTACACACTTAAAAAATATGCAGGATTAATGACATCAAGTATTGTCTGAAACTTCAACTAAGCAAAATAATTCTTTTCATATCAGAATAGCATCCATTATCTTACTTTTTTCAACATCAATTTGTACTGACCCAGTGACTTGCCTAGGGCAGGTTGAAGCTAATGAGTTCAAGGTCACAAGCTCTTCGCCTTGCAGGCCAGTTAGTTTGCTGTGTACCTTGGCTATGAGTTGCACCTTTGGTGGTGGGTCTCGCTCGAGAATACACAAGTAGGAAAAAAAGGCTCATTTGAAAAACAGACTGGAAATCTTTGGAATCGTTTTTTTCTTTTAGAAATCAAGTTATTACTACAATGTAAGAAGCTAGAGGAAACTCTAAAAGTTAAGGGCAAAGAGAAAGTTATTCATGTTTAAATCAGATTTAGAAATGTAAATCTGAAGCCATTTCTGGATCAAGAGTACATAAGGTTCTCTTCCCTTCGTTACAACTCAGGGTGCCTATAGTTGGGAGTTTAGAAAAATATGTAAATAACTCATAATGCCTAGTAATAGTAGGCAAACTGTAAAACACTAACAATTGCTAATTCCCGTTCTTTAATCTCTAGCCTTTTTTTAAAGCTAAGGTCTTTTCATATTATCTAATTCTACCGATTGCAACAAATTCAAGTAATTCCAGGAGACAAGGTACTCACGTGTGTATCTAAATAGGTCAAGTGTCCTGGTTGTGTAAGAAGTTGTGAGTATTGTAGTAAACTGGAAATTTCATACTTTGTTTGGGAATTCAATTATTTAGCCACTAGTTTGTGATTCTTCTCCCTGGCCTCAGCCTTGTTGATCAAGTTATATACAGCCTTTCATATTTATGTTATACTTTAGAAGTTCACTATGCTAACATTTTAAAGTATAGCAACCATATATTATTAATTTTTCCTTCCCTAGTATTCAGTACATTTCAAACATTTTTGGTAATATAATACAAATAAATACCATTATTGAGTATTTTGAGACAGTAATGGAGAAAAATACTTTTTAATACATTATTATCTTAGTGAAACCTCAGAACAATCCTACAGTATAGGGATGATTAGGCCCATTTTACAAATAAGAAAATTAAGTGTTAAGAAAAAATATAAATTTTGACCAGTTTTGTCCTAGGAATATCCACCAGGTTGCTGATGTGCTTGAGTAAGCTTGTGTCAGTTTCTGAGAGCCAACTGTTAAATGTTGTGAGAAGGTTGTTAAACTGTTGGTAGCTTTTAAATGACCATGGTGGGACTATTTATACCATAAAATTGGCAAATGCTGCTAGTCAGAGCTCTCTCTTCTCAGTGCTGCTTTACCAGCACACAAGTGAATTTCACTCAGCTAATTTAATAGAACTAGCATTTATATTTTTCTGTGTTTTGTTAAAGAATCCATGCTTTTAATCTCTGTACAGTATGGTTTTCATTTGACACTTTTACTCTTTGAGAATTTATCATGTATTGGTATAGCATTAGTAAGGTCAATGAATCTTAAATTATATTTTATTGGACTTTATAGTGAATCATGCTTAATATTGATTAAATTGGTGGTTCTTGAATGTCAGACTGGGAAATATGTCCTTTATTTAATAACTAATATGGAGTTTTCATGCAAGGCAGGGCTATCACCAGAAATACGATAAGCTTCATAACATATTTGCTACCATAGGGTGAAAGTGGTTCTCTTTTTCAGGAGAATAGACTAGAGGTAAACAATCAGAGGCTATTAAAATAGTCTCTGTGAGAGGTAACACGGTCTTCACTAATATAGTAGCGGCAGTATGGCTCCTGAATTTTACTGTTACTATTAGAGAACATCTGCATAACATAATAAAATGCCATATGGGAACTTAACTCTGGTGGTTTCATACAAAACTTTGCTCCTATAAGTATTTAATTCATATGAATCAATACTATTGTACTTGAGTGTCTTTAAAAAAAAAAAATGAGCTCTCTCCTAGAGAGCACTGTACCATTTCTAATTACTTGATGAGAGTAATGAAGTGAATTCGTCTTCAAATTTTTAGAGGCTTACAAATTTATGTTCGATCGAAAGCATTTTCATCCTAGGAATATCTGCTCTTTTCATGTTAATTATTCCTCCATCTGTCCTAATA
>NW_017732741.1:31640-37810 GCF_001890085.2 Hipposideros armiger
GAAAACAGGAGCCAATTCTGCTGTGTACCCAGCCAAATGCTTTCCCTAGAGCTGTGAAATACAGATCAAACTGCCTGAAAAAGACTGAGGCAGGGGCCAGCTTTCAGGAATATCTCCCGTCTGCATAAGAAGCACCACAGAATGTTAGAGTGGCTTTTGTCAATGCAGATTAAGTGGAAGAAAATATGTTTACCTGTGAACGCAGCTTTGAACTATTGTAATATTAGTTATTAGATGATTTTAGATATCAATGTGTGTAATGCACTCTGTATTTCTGGATTGCTGGGATTTTTTTTTCTTTTCTTTTCTCATTGTAAAACTTTGGGGGCATGGTTGCAAATTAGAGTGTAGATGCCAGCCTTATGCTGTTTAGTGGAGAGAATTTCCTGGATGTCTTGATTGAAGCCAAAATACCCAAGACTTTGGTACTATATGAAGATCTCATATAAGGTTATATTAAATTTTTTCTTGCTTAACATAAGATTGCATACACAAATATGAGGTATTAAATATGAGGACTTCTTGACTTTATATAAATATGTTTATGCTTACTCGTGAATGTTGGTAATGCTGGTCTCTTGGAAAAATATTGCTCTAAAATTGATGTAACTATGCTTTCAGAAGGATCAACGATTTGAGAACATTTTGATGTTGAGATCGTTATGACATTCGAATATATTATCCTTAGAACAAAGGGTATGGTTGGGCTGGGGTCAAATCTATGACCATGACAGCAACACTGACCTGACCCACAGAGTGAATAGTGGTCTGAGAGTAATTACCTTCATGCTCTAGCCAGCTGTTTCACTCAGTCACAGAATACCACCAGTTTCTAATAATGTATTAAGTATTACACACTTCACACTGTTAGTGGTCCTAATTAGTTAGCTATCCTAATTTTCATGTATCTCAGATTCAGAAGGATTCGAGCCAATTATTATAAAAAGGAGTGAGATTCATATATTTCTGTCAATTTGCCTTTTTGATTCCTATGTATTTGTTTGGGTCATAAGAAGTTAAATTATTCCAAAGGCAATGACTAAACTACCTTTGTAGTTCATCTGGACACCTTCAGAACTTCAGAATCTTATTAAACAGTAAATACATACATACATACATACATACATACATACATACATAGATACATAAATCAGATTATTTACAGCAATAGAATCAGAAAGTATCTCATAAACAAAAGACTTACTAAATTTTTCTCTTAATATCTCTGTTTCTTTAATCATGAGGCCAGCTTTTCCTGTGTCTGTATGGCTTACTGGTCAGCTAATGACTGTGCTCAGACTCTGTTTCCCTGTTGCTCCCACTCTGTGCGGACCTAGGGCTGGGAGCTGGGGTTGGACAACGTTAAAGCCTGCTTTAGCTTTTACTTTCTGGTCCAGCTCAGACTTCTTTGTGCATGCCCATTGTTTTCGAGTCAGCCAAGGATGTGTGGAGAGCTTCCCTATCCCTTGCTTCCAGGGCTCTTTTATTTCCAGGCTGTCCCTTATTATAAATGTCTGGTTTGTCTGCCACTTTCGCTAATCAAGCCCACAATTTCAGGCGAGCAGAGCTTCAGGTTTCCACCTTTGCTGCCTACTTTGTTGGCTACTTTTTATTGACTATGCAGCAGGATGTGGTTTTTCACTCTGTTGCAAATCAAGTCATCTTTCTTTGTCAGCTAAGCTGCTAGTTTTCTGGGCCAGCCACACCCTGGGGAGCCCTGGAGCTGGTGCGAGGTGGAAAGGAAGCAGCCTCAGGCAAGAAGACCATAGAATCTCAGTGTTTTTAACTGAAGTTTCAGTAGTTTTTTTATACGTAAGTGGTTCTCAATTTGTTTTTTGCCTTTGATCAACTTCAGTGTCCTGACATGGTTGTTTTCAACAATACTATAGTTTTATACTGGCTCTCTTTAGAATGTTTACTGTTATCTTCCATCTATCATTTCTAGAAAACCTGCTTTTTTTGTTGCATCATTAAGTGATTTTTTCCCAACAATCTCATTTTATCATCACAGCTACTTTATGACTTAATAATATCCATATTATAATTTTACAGAAGTAGAATTATGACCAAATAGATTCAGAAGTATAATCAGGAGTAGGATCTGTCTATGACCAAAGATACAGAATGATTGTCTTGTTCCGGGAAACTCATACCAAAGTGACACTGGCCTTCCTTTACATAAATTCCCTATGGAAGGCAAGATAAAACCATCATTCTTCACAAAAAAATCACACATATTCACATAATGTTCTTCACTTTCATAACTAGAGTGGAAAGATCCCTTTCCACTCCCATACAGCACTTTTCCTCTCACATACATTCAAATATTTTCACTTTTAAAATGCATGAATTGTTTTTAAGTGTAATGAATGCATCTGAAATTAGGAGCATGCTTAGAGTCCAAAGAAAAACAAGAAACATCTTATTTATATGACATGTAACAAAAACACAGCTGTTAGGAATAACACCTTTAAAAACACAGCATAAAGGTAATAAACTATTTTAGTATCTAACAATCACTTTAATTATGTCTCCCAGTTCTATCACTGAGGTAGAAAACATATTTTCAAAAGTCTGTGCCATTTTTCTAGAATGAAACACACACACACCAAAGATGCAAGTATCTAGGACATAATTGACATATTACATTCCTGCATTTTCCTAACCACTTCCATGACTTTTACCTTACTGAATCTCCAACCACACTTCACAACTTCAAAGCCAATCTTTAAGTGTTTTCAAGTCAGATGAAACAAAGTGTAATCACATAAGGAACATTTTTTTATATATAGAAATATATTGTTAAAGGTATTTTTTCTTATGTGGTTCAAACTCAGTGAAATTAAAAAAAAGATGTAATATATATTTTTAAAAGTATAGAACATATACTGTGTTATTTCTTTCTGTCATAAATGTGTGTCATAATTTGTGTGATTCTTTTGTGTCTCTACAAATTAGCTAACTTGGAAGTAAATTTATATGCAGTCATAGTAACTATACACAAGCATTAGCTCCCTGGAGATTAGTTGGCCGTTCATAAGGTGTGACACAGGAGAACCATAGATTCAAGAAATGCCAGACCCAACTTGGTACTCAGTGAATCTGAATCCTAGGCATAAAGCTGTTTGGAGATTGTGATGTATGGTTGCAGGTTAAAGCCCTGTTTTAGGAGAAAAGAAGATGTACAGAAAAAGTTTTTGGCAGAGCTGAATCTATAAGACATTCTGTCTAATAATGATGAGGAAGCTATAAGAACAAGGATGGTGGGAAGAAGCAGAAACTCATGCCCTGGTCAGCTGCTTGTCTGTGGAGTCAAGAGCCTCATTCAAGCCTCACACAAGAGCAAAGTTGTATTCAGAGCTAGTTCTGACCTGACACTGCTCATGTGCTGGGGTATTGAGAAGAAAACCAAAGCCCTGCTCCCAATAAACTTACATTCCAGTGTAGGTTCACAGTCAATAAACAAACACACTTACATCACGTCTGGGAGTGATAACAGTCAAGAAGATAAACCAAACAGAATAAGGAGAAAGGAGCACTGAATTAGATAAGGTGAATTGCAAAGAACTTTCAAATTAGGTGAAATATAATTAGGAACCTCTATAAAGAAAGGAGGGAACCATAAGTATTTCTGAGTAATGCACTTTTCACAGTGAAACAAAACATGACACATACCTATATGAGAACATGGTTGGAGGAACAGCAGGATAGGAAGGATGGTTGGGACAAAGTGAACAAAAGGAGAGTGGCCTAGAAGAGGTTTTTAAAAATATTCTTTTTAATGAACATTAGGGAAGACCATTACAGCTTTACAGTTATTTGTAAAAATATATTCCACATCAATAAGAAGGTAGTAGAATTTAAACAAATTTGTTGCTGTTTCAAACAAGGAATGATTGTTTCCTAAATATATTCTACATGAAAAAAGAAAGTAGTAGAACTTAAACAAATTTGTTGTTGATTTAAATAGGAATGACTGTGTTCTATCTACCTATATCTCAGTGCAGTCATTTCACTGTCAAACTTAGATTGAATGACAACCATTTTGCTCACATTTCCTTATATTTTGTGAAATATAAGGATCATGTAGTGCTCAGCAATTGTCAAGTATAAAAAATTATTAAAGAAATGTATTGCCATGTTTCTTTTCTAATACAAAACCTGGGTGTTTGTATCAATATAGGAAAAAATCAGCTCATAAGTTCCTTCCTGAAAACATTTCTTCTCTGGAAAATTTATTTTGACTTTTACAATTTTTTGTAGGTTAATGCAGCAAGACTTTTTATTATTAAATAGTAATGCTAGGGTAAAAATATGTTCTTATAAAATAAGTCAAAATGTTTCAATTTCTTCTGACTGTAGGAGACATGCAATTTATAAAAACCAGTATGGGGGGAAATTATGAGGACTACTTTTGAGAAATAAAATCTGTTTTTTTTAAGGAAAATTTAGAAAGGAGATCATTTATCTTTATTTTTAAACCATAAGATTGAAGTAATTTGGCATAGCCTCATGTCTGGGAGAGTGTCATTAGCAGGACTTATAGCACTTGGATATAATCTTGGACACTTGAGCTTTTCTATATGTACGTGTGAATAATTTGACAGCAATTATTAATATTAAAGTTGAGATAAGCCAGGAAGATGATTGTAATACTCTGGTTATCATAAATATTAAAAAATGTATGTCTTTTATACATTTTATACTTTCTTAATAAATACTGATTGTTTAAGAAATTCAGATGGGTGGATATATATATATATATATATATATATATATATACATATAATTTATAAATAATACATATTCTTTTATTCTTCTCCTTTGCCAGGCATTGTATTTATAGCTATAGCTAATAATGACATAGTCTATATCCTTGTAAAACTTGTGTTTTATTTTTTTCCACAATGATAAACAAGTATTTAATTGATGTGCTCAATAGCATATTGAAAAGAAAATGTAAATGACTTCCATTCCTGGTATGTCAGACCAGGTGAATCTAGACTTCATCCTTCTGTGAAAAACTAGGAAAAAGTGTATAAGCTATAATACAAATTTGCTTAACAGCACTGAAAATCTAAGATCTGAGAAAAAAAGAAATTTAGGTGAGGGAGCCCTATTTGTGAGCTGCTTTTTCAATAAGAGCATAGAATTCTGAAAAAGGCAGTTTGAAGCTTTAGAACCTTGAAGAACTAAGGAAACCAATTTTGGAATACAGGGCCTATCAAGGTGGAGAGACCCTGTGAATCTTACATGTACTTTTGGGGGACTCTGTAGAACCTAAATGCAGAATTAAGGAAGAGGAGGCAAATCCTGGCCCTTGTACAGAAGAATCCCAGTTCCAAAACATGAGAATTTCTGATTGAATGAGGTNGAAAGCATTTTCATCCTAGGAATATCTGCTCTTTTCATGTTAATTATTCCTCCATCTGTCCTAATATTAGAATTTGAGGAATATGTTTCATTATATCCAAATTGTCCTTCTTCTTTTATGTTTTGCTAAATGGATTGCTCTAGGAAAAGTCCATTCTCCATTTGATCAAATTTTGCTCAGTCTTGGAAACATCATAATGATAAAGGTTAAGATGTAGGACGCCACTCCTTTTGTTTTTGTGGTTTTAAAATGTTATTAATTATTATTTTTAAACAGCAAAGAATTTATCAGCTCCATTGTCACAGGTAGAAGGAACAAATATATGCTTAATCTAAGGGGTTTTATTATTAGTTATTTACATGAAATTTGTAGAGTTGATATTTTATGATTTAATAGAATATATTAAAATGGTTCATGATCAAATTGGAACTTAAAAAATACATAGCAGATATAAATCTCAGTCCATAAGCTCTGTTGGGGAAAAAAATTCATTTACCTATTATAATTATAACTTGACTAACTTTTTGCATTGAGCCCCCGTTCTCTTGGGCCGGCTTTACAATTGAGCTCAGTAATTGTTATGTGCCCTTCTCTCTTTTACCCTGATTCCAAGACCCTACCCATTACCAGTGTCCAGTGGCAGAGGTGGCTCTGTTTTTAGGTTATCTATCTATACAGGCCACCAAACATCCTGCACGTGTGTTCCCTAATGCCTGGTGGCTGTCTGTCATTTAGGTGAAGTTCTTTGTACACAGAAATCTTCACTGAGTTTTGAACTATGCCTAGAGCCTGAAGT
>NW_017732741.1:42160-45169 GCF_001890085.2 Hipposideros armiger
AACTGCCTCTTACTGGGATTTCTGGGAAATATAGCTCCCAGCATCTCCTCTGTGATACAGGAGACTGAGTAGAAAATACTGGTAATGGAGAGTTGACAGTGGACAACGCAGCACAATAAGGACAGAGATTAGGACAACATAATTAAGAAACTTCACTTAACACACTTAGACTGTTGCACCTAATAACAGAATTTATATTTTAAAAAGTCAATTTATAAAAATTGACTGTATGTGAGCCACAAAGGAAGACTCAAGCAATATTAAAGAACTGAAATCATATGAGTATGAGAAAGCAATTAAGCTAAAAATAATAAGATAACCAGAAAAATAATAGTATATAATTATGAAAATTAATTAGAAAATGAGTATTAGCAAGGTTGCTGGGCACAAAGACACTATATAAATTTAATTATATTTCTATATGCAAAAGTCAGAAAAATAAATTTAAAATATACTACTTGCCATAGCAACACACACAGATACACACACATATTTTGCAATAAAGCTAACAAATACCAGAATTCTAATAAAATTTTAATACATTTCTGAGAGCCATTCATAAGCAATAAGTAAATCAGGCATATTCCATTTGCAAGATATTTCATAGTTACCAATTCTCCCAATACGGCTCTTTAGATTTAATGCAATTCCAATAAAAGTTTCAACAGTTTTTTGTGTGTGTACATGTGTAAATTACAATTTTGGTCTTCAATTTATACAAAAATTCAAAAGGTTTAGAATAGTCAAGTCATTCATGAAAATGATAACCACTTGTGATATGAGTGAGGTAAAGGACAATGTTTTTAATCAAAGGTGCTTAGAAAATCTATCTATATAGAAAATATAAAACTTGAATATTGTCTCACACCTATAAATATAAATACCAAGTCTACTACAGATCTAATTACAAAAGCCAAAATAAATTAATGTGAGATGTATACATACAAACATAAAGCTTCTAGAACATACCATAGAAAATTATGTTCATAATTTTGTGGTATTAAGCTATTAATTAATTGGGACACAAAAAATCACTGAAAACAAAAAAAAATTTGATGTTGTACTACATAAAAATTTAAAATCATTAAAGTAGAGAAAAAGCAAACCTAATACTGAGAAAACACTCTTGCAGCACAGGTAACCAAGAAAAGGAACACAGTCACTGCATATGAATGAGTTATAAATGACTTATTAATATCAATAATAAAACAGTGACTAACCAAATAGAAAATAATTGTCAAGAAACATAGATACTTTTCAAAACGGAATTCCAAACTGGCTCTTAAACACATAAAAAGGTGCTTAAACTCAATTATAATCATAGAAATGCCAAATAGAATTGCAATGAAACACCACTACATATTGGGTTGTCAGAAAAGTTATGATGTATTTTTCTATGTTTTTCATTGCAAAAATGTGTCATGACTTCTCTGACAACGCAATATCTACTAGAATGAGAAAAAGAAAAAAAAAGGGGTAACACAAAGTATTATGAAAGATAAGGAGCAATAGGCCCATTCAAACACTGTCCAAGGACTATCAACTCATACAACATACAACCACCAATATATCCATACCATATGTCTCAACAGTTCCATTCCTAGGTCTATTCTCTGATAAATAGAACTACGTACATAAAGAGGTTTATTTAAGATTGTTCTAAGCAGCATTATTCAGAAAAAAATATACTAGAAATAACCCAAATGTCCATTGATAGAATGAATAAATACAATTTAGCATATCCATAAAATAAAATACCATGCAAAAAAAGAAAATAAATGAAATATAGCTTTATGCTACAACATGTATAAATCTTACAAGGACAATTCTTGAGTAAAAAACACACAAAGTAACATAATTCATGATTCTCAATAGAAGGCAAAAGTAGGCTCTGCATTAATTTAGAATTATTAGGTTATTAACTAATTTATAATTAGTCAGGATATTGGTTATCTTGGGTAGGAAGGGTAGAGTAATTATTGGCCAGGGTCCAGAGGTGAATTCTGGGATACTTATAATGTTCTTTTTCTTGGCCTGGAGGTGGTTGCACAGGTATTTAGTTTTTGATCTTACAATGAGTTGTACATGTATTTTCATGTACATTTTGCTGTACACATGCTATACTTTAATTTATTAAGTTAAGAAATACATAAACGTAGCAGTGTTTATAAAGTTGCTATACAAGTTTAGGTGTGTGGCCAAGCAAATAGGGAATTGTGGCTAAATGTAGAGGTGTGTTTTCTCTCCTTTTTGCATAGGAGCACAAAGGTTATTACAATAGGTGACAATGTTGATGTAATTCTATTTATTATACATGATTAAAGATTGACTGGGACCTTAAAAAATAGAGAAAGGAAAGTGCTTTTGGATAATGACCAAATATAGGCAGTCAGATAATGATATGAAGAAAAACATGCAAACTCAACATCAAAAACCAACAAAAAATGACCTTCATGGCATCTGAAACTAATTTGTAGAATTCCTAACTTCTAAGTTAGCATAGGCAAACAGCATGACAAAATAATAAGAATAGCAAGAAAGATGGGAAACAAGCAAGTAAGTCATTATATATTTGTCTGTGTTCCACATAATACTTCAGACACATCGCAAATTACTTGCTTTTTTAATTCACTGCGTTCCAGTAAAACTACAATGGACAGACATTCAAAATGTCACTTTAACAAAGGTTCTATGAAAAAGTATTCACTACCATATAAAAAGAGCAAATACTGCTTATTATGATGTTTAAAAGGGAGAAAAAGTTACTAGAAATAAATGAGATTCGCAGTCAGACAAATCCAAACCTAAGTCTTTTGTAGCTATGTGATCTTGGCCAAGTTTCCATATATTTGAGCCTCAGTTTCCTCAACTGTAAAATTGCCATGTTCCTTCACATAGATGTTGACAGAAATCAATATAAAACTCTAAGAATTTGCTCGGTGCCTGGCACTTAGTAATATAAAATACACAATATTTAATGTGGATGTAATTATTTTTGCTAAGATAATC
>NW_017732741.1:52859-54396 GCF_001890085.2 Hipposideros armiger
AACAAATAGAAAGGGGTATTTTTGCTTGTTTTTAATAAGAAGTATTTTGTAGCTGTTATAAATACATTTCTTTATGCTCAAATAAATAAATGCATTGTGGAAAGAACTAAAAAATACATGGAACAAATGTCTTGGACATTGTATTGAAATGGGGGATTGAGGAGAGCTATTGCTTTATCTATCTTGCTGGGATTTCTTTAGAAAAATAAAGTATTCAATATTATTGACATAATTTCTATTCATTATTAATTAGAAGCTGATATAATTTTATTGAGGGGTAAATAAAAGCAGGCTATACCAAAATCACTTATCTTCAAAGGTGCCCCAGAGGCGACTCTACAATTATATCTCACGTTTGCGTTGGCACTAGCTCTTTCCCTGAAGTTTGGGTCTTACCTGTAGCTTGGAACCAGGGACCAGTTATAAAGGAGAATTTAATCTGTCTTTTCATCATTTGGCCACTTTCCTTTTACACTCCACCTTTCCTACTCACCATACTGCTTCTGGTTCTTCCAGGATTACGGTGTTCAGATAAGCATAAGAGAAACAAAAGGAAAGTAACATTTTATCTAGTCATGTATGGGTTTCTCTTGACTGCTGGATGTTCACTATCATAGCAGAACAAAGGCTGAGCGTTTCATAGGAAGACCACCTTTCCATGGGAAACTGCACTGAACTGATTTAGAAGAACTAATTGCTGAAAACATAAATATTCGCTCTGCTGAATTGACCAGCACTTACTCCCTCTTCCTCCGCTGCCATCATGGGTTGGTCCAGCCAATGAACTCCAGCCTTCAATAGTCTTGGGATGATAGGTCAGGCACAAGTACCTATTTTCACATATGTCTTCATACTCCTGGGACTCCCGGGAGTTTCTCACAAAAACTCTCTCATATTCTACTCTCATGGTAGCATGAGGCATGACTACAATTGCTATATCACAGCGTAAGTCTTATAGGGACTGACAGTCCAGCCTTCTCCTACTTGGGGATATCTAAAGTGTCTTTAAGCGTTTCTCTCCCTGACTCCTACCGATATGGCAGTGAAGGAAGAAGTATCCTTAAGTATGGAAACATTACAGCATTCTGAATCCCTACAAAATCTCTTCAATTAATCAACATTTTTCTAATACATCTGTAATGTATGTAAGCTGTTGGGAGTTATGCATGCTGGGCTGCTTTCATTGTTTCTCATTATGCCCTACAAAGTGGAGTCTAACACTGCTCCTGAAAATGTGCGGGTAATCCCACCTATGAGCTTCAGGCTTGGTGCCTCTGCCAACAACATAGAGACAAAATAAAAAGTCCCATTCAATACCTCATTCCTACTGTAAAGCTTGACAATAGAAAAATGTTAATAGACTAAGTAAAAGTTGGGGCTAAGAGGAAGAAGTAGAGGGGCACTAACATCCTTTCAAAAAAAAATGGAGTTAAGAAATAGGTATTGTGTAAATTTATAGGCCAACAAGCAGTTTTAAGTATATGATTAATAGTTACTGGAATGGAAAATTTAAATCTGTCAACTGTGATTGCCTTTG
>NW_017732741.1:55201-56303 GCF_001890085.2 Hipposideros armiger
AGAATAAATTAAATTTCTGATTCAAAGCCATCTATTTTATTTTACTATGAAAAGCATCACAAAATTTCACACGGGGAATATCAGCATTGACTAAATCCTAACTATACATATTTACATGTTCATATTAAGAAAAAATGCTTTTTGAAAATAGTGTTATGCATTCTTTTTTAACATGCTCAAAACACTGATTTCCACTTGTGAGAACTGATTTTGAAGCTTCAGGGTTATAAACTGCTCTGATCCTAACCTGTGCAGGGCTTATACAGCAAAACTCCTTATTGTAGTTAAAATGCCTAAACTGCTGTTTCTCCTAGAGGCAGAAATGTCTGATTAAAAGACTGTCTTCTGCCCATTTCCTGCCTTCCAAGGAGAATGAGTACCTATCGTATCCTCCTACTCCCTTCAGGCATCCTGTCTGTATCTGGCCACTAACGTAACCACTTAGTTAACACTGCATTCAAGCCTTGTTCTGATATTGATATTTCCTGACAACCCAAGGGAGAATCTTATTACACTTTTTTCCCCAATATCAATTCCAAGTAAAGTAAGATCTTTTGTGAACAGCTAACCCTGGTTCCATTACTGCTTCTCTTCTCATCAGAATAGAAAAATAAGCAGTTTTCATTTCATGCATTGCACTTCAATGTCAAATTCTCCCTGCCAACAGTATGAAGATTTTTATACAGCAGAATGTTGTTCACATTATATATATATATATATATATATATATATATATATATATATATATATATATATAGTCTTCTTGAATAGAATCATTACTTATTTTTCTTTTTTAAACATTCCAAAAAAATCATAATATATACAGGCAGGAACTTTGCTATGTTCTTGTAATTGTTAGATAACTTCATTAATTTAATAAAAATTTATTAAATGGATACAATGTATCAGGAATTCCTTTAGGCATTTGGGTATATCTGTGCATAAAAGAGAACAGATTCCTATCTTCATGGAGCTTATATTTTAGCAAGTGATAGACAATAAAAATTAATACAGTGAATGCGTTATCTAATATTTATATGTATGAGAACTAAGAAAAGTTTATCAATATACATGGGATCAAGAGTGTCAGGGGCTGGGAAGC
>NW_017732741.1:58735-60742 GCF_001890085.2 Hipposideros armiger
CTATATAAAACTGAAAACAACAAAGGAACAAGACAAATGAAGAAACAAAAACTCATAGACACAGACAATAGTTCAGTGGTTACCAGAGGGTAAGGGAAGAGGGAGGTAGTAGATAAGGGTAAAGGGATCAAATATATGGTAATGGAAGGAGAGCTGACTCTGGGTGGTGAACACACAATGTGATATATAGATGATGTATTACAGAATTGTACACCTGAATTGTATGTAACTTTACTAACAATTGTCACCCCAATAAACTTTAATTAAAAAAAAACAAAACAAAGGGCTCCTTATTAGAAGGCTCTCAAGAGTCCAAGTGACTGACAATTGTGGTTTGGAGTATGAGCTCAGCAGAGAAGAAGAAATTATAAGAGCTAGATACAGTAATTTTAATAAATGAAATATATTAAATTATGTTTTGTGTGTGTGTGTGTGCGTGCGCGCGCGTGCGTGCGTGTGTGTGTGTGTGTGTGGGGGTGTGTGTGTGAAATGTGAGGCTGTGTGAAAGGGAAGAGCAAAAGATAACTCTGACTTGGTAGACCTAGTTTTAACAGATTGAGTTTGAGATCCTGGTAGTAGAATTCCAGAAGGACACTGAAAATTAATGGCAACTGAAGTTTACAGGGAACATAGAGCTAGCCATGTAGTTTCGTGCATCATCAGTCTAAAGGGGATCATTAAAGTATTAGAAATACTGGCCTTAGCCTAGTCACAAGGGTTTGAGGCCTCTGCAGAACGCTTGTCTCTTATAATGCAAAGCCTCTAAACTTGAAGAACTTGAATAGGACAGAGAATAGTTTAGAATCTAAAAGACTCACCTCTCTCCCCCAACCCCCCTCCATCTCCTAGTTAGTGCTACCTTCTTTTCTGGGAAGAACTGGATCAGATATTATGCTTCAATAAGTGGTATATTTATTGACACTACTTATTGATAGAAGATGTACATGAAAATGTATATACTGTCCTCAGTAAAGTTATAATTCAATAGTAAAACAAAATGATGGCCTTCTTGCTTCTATTTCAAGATTCACCACTGAACAATATTTCAAAGAAAAGTTGTACAATGTCAATCCTAAATGGATTTTCACTATCCCACTCTACATGGCCTNAGTGATAGACAATAAAAATTAATACAGTGAATGCGTTATCTAATATTTATATGTATGAGAACTAAGAAAAGTTTATCAATATACATGGGATCAAGAGTGTCAGGGGCTGGGAAGCACAGATTATAATATTAAATAGGGTGATGTGGCAATTCTCATTGAAATGATGAGAACTGAGCAAAGATTTAAGAAGGTCAGTGGTTTAGTCATATGTATTTCAGGATTTATCCTAGAAGAAATGGATAGCAGATATGTAATCTTTATGGTGAAACTGAAGAGGCTAGTGGGGCTGAAATATCTTGGTGTGGGTGTGGGTAGGGAGAATAGGAAATGAAGTCAGAGAGTTAAGGGGGAGTTGGGAGTTACGATTATACAGGGCTTAATAGGCTGTATAATGGCTGACTTTTACTCTGAATGCACTAGGAGTCATCACAGGGTTTGAGTCAGGGTTGACATGACCTGCCTTAGGCTTAGAAGGGCCCCTCCTCCCCTGGCTCCTGTATATGAATTCATTGTACTGGGCTAAACGTAGAAGCAGAAATGCCAATTAGGTGACTCTTATTTGAGGCAAGTACCAGCAGAGCAAGAGAGAAGCTGCCAGAATCTGAAAGAGCCATCGCTGAGGGTGGGTTGGGAGGAGAAGGCAGCCAAGACTGACTCCAAGAATTTTTGTTTTAAGCAACTGAAAGGAGGCACTTGGGTGTAAGCAGATTAGAGAGGGAATAAAACAGGGGTCAATATTGCACATATTCAATAGATGTCTAAGAAAAGACATTAGTAAGAAGCAGATAATCAAGTTTGAAGTTCAAAAGGAGTATCAGGCTACAGATAATACATTAAAGACCATTAGCATGTACATAGTATTTAAAGTCATGAGACTGCATCAACTCACCAAGGGAGG
>NW_017732741.1:63192-114203 GCF_001890085.2 Hipposideros armiger
ATATTGACTAAAAATGCACACATGGTTTCCTCATTGATAGGCCCTTGCACACTAATAGTTTCCTATATCATCATCACTATAGAAAACAAATAGCTTCTTCCAGTTTAGCAGATGGAAGTACCTCTGGTAAAACTGTAGCATTTTTTGCAGAGAATAGATGTCCTTCTGCAAGTACTGCTTATACAAAATAGTAAACATTAGTTCATAATTTTAAAAAATGTTTTCTACTCATGTAATTGTAACATGTCTTAAGTTTATAGGCAAAAGTGAATTAAGTTTAATTTGGACATGTTGAATAGGAACATATTAAATAGTTGAAATTACAGGACTGAAACTCAGAAGAAATATTGTGCTAATAGAAGAAAGTTGATGTCAACAAACATCATCACTATGTAAATGGTATTACAAGATGAGTCATTTTATAAAATCATCCTACCCAAGATATAAGAATGGGCTCAAAACAGAACCCTATGTAGTGGCTATAATGAAAAAACTAAATGCAAAGAAAAAAATGTGGCACAGATGTTCAACAAATATTTGAATAAAAACTAAAGGGAAAAGTCAACTGTTGGATATACAAAAAAAGTAACCTCAAATGCTATTTGCTTTAACTTATATGTCCCATCTCTCTTTTCATTATCTATAAGAATTCTGAGCATCAATTATATTATTGCATATACACATAGAACATAAAATACTGACAATTTGAAGGAAAGCTGATTCAGGTTTCAAATCTTTTATCCTTTACTATTATTATGTGCTTGTTTAAGAACATCATGAAGACATGTTTAAATCTAAGAAGCAAAGAAAGATTGTGAATGGAAATAAAATTTCTATAGCAAACCATTAGCTATAGCATTTCAATAATGATATTAAAACTTTGTCTCTTTTCAAATTGATATGATTCCCTCCATTTCATCCCAGCCCAGATTTCAGTAGTTCATATATACATAATTTTAATTTGGGGGATCATTTGGGAAACTGCTGAAAGTTGTGGGACTTTCTGAAGGAGTATGGATAAAGCACAGTGTGTTTATAGATTCAGTGGATTAAACATTAGATGCCACTGTTTAAAACTCTATTAATCATTTCAGGACTGTTGCCTTTATCAGATAATGAGATCTTTGTATCAGAAAAATAAGTGCATGAGTCTTATTGTTCTTATAAGTTCTGAAGTAGGTATATAAGTCAAAATTACCCTTGAAGCTTTGTCAAACAACCCCAATTAAGAATATAACCATATAGAGAGTTCCAGTATAGTGGAGTAAGTAAATGCTGTGCTTGCCTCCTCTTACAACAGCAACAAAATTACAATTAAAATACAGAAGAATTGTCATTTGATAATCACCTAAATTCTAGCTGAACCAAACTCCTACAACTAAGGACATAAAGAAGAAGCCACCTCGAGGCTGGTAGAAGGAACAGGGAGAGAAACTGGCTAGTAACATGCCCATGTATGATGGTTAAAAATTGGGAGGGATATCTTGGCTGTGGAGGTTACCCCCAGAGGAGTGAGGGGTTCAAGCACCACACAGACTCCCCAGACTAGGGTTCCAGAGCTGGGGAGAGAAGTCACCACAACTCCTGGTTGTGTAAACCAGCAGAGATTGTGGCTGAGTGAAATGGAAGGTGGCTGCACTCCCAGGGGCTCATCTTAAAGGGACCATGCATGGACTTACTTGATGACGAACTCTCTCACTCTGAGCTCCAGCACTGGACAGCAGCTCAAAAGATGCCAGGGGCATACAAAGAAGAACTGAATTATCAGGCATCAGAGTAAGGGCTGGAAGAGCAACTTTCTTCTGGCCTGAAAAGATGGAGGAAGCCACTGTTTCTTTGTTGAGCCCTCCCCACTCCCAGTGTGCAGACTCAAGCAGCCACCATCATCAACCTGACTCTTTATCAACCTGGCTAACACCATTCATTCATACCACCCTGGTGATTCTCTGAGAATCCAGCCCACCCAACTTTCGGGCACCCTGAAGGCACTTCCAATAGCTTTTTCATATAAACGGCTTGTCCTGGCTCATGCTACAGACTTTCCAATGTTCACAAGACCAAAACAAGCAGCATCTGTATTCAGCATGAACCATACCTCTTGTTGAGCAGGCCTATGCCCAGCATTAGTGACAGCCAGCCTTGGTTTGCAGCTTGGCCCTCTCAAGGCATCTCCAAGCACAGCACCAGTGGTGGCCTACAGCAAATTGCTTTATGGCTCATGCCAGGTGGCTCTAAGGAGGGCATATAGGCTGTGACTAAATTTGCCCTGCAGCAGGTCCCCTCTTAGGGTGCAACAGGGCTGGCACTCTCAGTGACCAGCTTCAGATTGATACCCGAGCAGCACCACACTGTCTCCAAGGATGATACTCAAATGGCAGACTGGGCAGTCACCAGAGCCCTGCTAAAGTGAATTCTGCTCTGTAGGGTCAGACCCTGCACAACAGCTCCTCCACTGTAGTCACAGCCAGTTCTCATAACCAATCAATCTGAGGACCAATACCTTCCATTGATGTGTAAACAGCAACCAAGACTCAACTGCAACAGGAGGATACACACAACCCACACAAGGGGCACACCTGGAGTACCTGGCGCTATTGATCAGGGTGACTGCACCACGGGGTCCCACAGAACACCTACTACATAAGGTCCCTCTACTAAGACCAAGAGACTTAGCAGCCCTACATAGAAACAAACACAGAGAGAAAGCCAAAATGGGGAAACAAAGAAACACATCCCAAATAAAAGAAAAGAACAAAGTTCCAGAAAAAGACCTAAACAAAATGGAGACAAGCACTATACCAGATGCAGAGTTCCAACACTGGTTATAAAGATGCTCAATGACCTCAGGGAGAACTTCAAAGAAGAGATAGGAAACATAAAAATGGAGATAGAAAATATAAAAAAGAACCAGTCAGAAATGAAGAATACAATAACTGAAATAAAGAATACATTAGAGGGAATCAACAGTAGATTAGATGAAACAGAGAATAAAATCAGTGATTTAGAATATAAGGTAGCAGAAAACACCCAACAGAACAGTAAAAAGGAAAAAAAGGTCTAAGGGGCCTTCGGAACAACATCAAGTGTCCCAACATTTGCTTAATTGGGGAACCAGAAAGAGAAGAGAGCAAGGAATTGAAAACCACTTTGAAGAAATAATGATGGAAAACTTCCCTAACCTGGTGATGGAACTAGACATACAAGCCCAGGGAGTGGAGAGAGTCCCAAACAAGATGAACCCAAAGAGGCCCACACCAAGACACTATAATTAAAATGCCAAAAGTTAAAGACATAGGAAGAATCTTAAAAGCAGTAAGAGAAAAGCAGTTCGTTACCTACAAGGGAGCTTTCATAAGACTGTTAGCTGATTTCTCAACAGAAACTTTACAGGCCAGAAGAGATTGGCACAAAATATTCAAAGTGATGAAAAGCAAGGAACTGCAACCAAGATTACTCTACCCAGCAAAGCTATCATTTAGAATCGAAGGACTGATAAACAGCTTCCCAGACAAGAAAAAAAAAAGCTAAAGGAGTTCATCACCACCAAACCAATATTACAAAGAACATTATAGGGACTTTTTTAAGAGGAAAATAAAAAGATCAAATATATAAATAATAAAATGGCAATAACTACATTATCTATCAACAATTACTTTATATGTAAATGGATTAAATGTTCCCATCAAAAAACTCGGAGTGGCTGAATGGATAAGAAAACAAGACCCATATATATGCTCCTTCAACAGACTCACTTCAGATCAAAAGACACACAGAGACTGAAAATAAAGGAATGAAAAAAGATATATCATGAAAATGGAAATGAAAATAAATACTTATACAAGACAAATAGACTTTAAATATACTTTAAAACAAACATTATAACAAGAGATGAAGAAGGATGCAGTAATCCAACTTCTGGGTATTGATCTCAACAAACCCAAAATGCTACTTTGAGGGGACATGTGCATCTATATGTTTATTGCACCATTATTTACAATAGTTAAGATATGAAGACAATCTGGGTGTCCCTGAATGGATGAATGGATAAAGATGAGGTGGTGCATACATACAATGGAGTATTACTCAGCCATAAAAAAGAATGAAATCTTGCCATCTGCAACAGTATGGATGGACCTAGAGGGTATTATGCTAAGTGTAGTAAGTCATTCAAATAAAGACAAATGTCATACCATTTCGCTTATAAGTAGAATCTAAAGAAGAAAATAAACAAAAAAGCAAAACAGAAACAAACTCATAGACGTAGAGAACATTTTGATGGTTACCAAATGGGAGGGAGTTTATGGGGGTGGAAAAGGGTAAGGGATTAAGAAGTACAAATTGGTCATTACACAGTAGTCATGGGGGTGCAGGGTTTCACATTAGGAATACAGTCAACAATATTGTAATAACTATGTGTGGTGTCAGATGGGTACTAGACTCATTTGGGGATCACTTCTTAAAATATGTAAATGTCCAACCACTATGCTGTACATCTGAAATATAAATTAATATTGAATGTCAACTGTAATTGAAAATTTAATAAAAAGGGGGAAAAGGTGAATAGGAACAAGAGGTTCAAATTTCCAGGTATAAAACAAATAAGTCGTGAGGATGTAATGTACAGCATAGGGAATATAGGCAATAATACTGTGATAGCATGGTATGGTGTCAGATGGTTTCTGGACTTATATAGTGATCACTTCCTTAGGTATATAAATGTTGAATATCTATGGTATACCCATGAAACTAATGTAACATTGTATATTAGCTATATTTTAATGAGTCATTAAAAAGGGAATAAAACCACATCCAGTGATATATGTTATTACAATGTATTGCACTCAGAACTACAAAATATCATTCTATTGAGGAACCATATTCAGAAATTAAATTATTTAAGGGTTTGACCTCTTGGAACATTTCAGCAATTCACTAACCTATCTACAATTTAATATCTGATTTGATCAGATTTAAAGGCATTAATGATCCTGCTAGCATTGTTAGAGGAGGGACTGCTAATCATGACAAGTAGTGGCAAAAACAGTTACTTAAATTATCACTGATAGCCACTTGTAATCAAGTGCATGTAAATGGCAAGGCTTTGAGTACCAGGTAGAACACTTAGTATAATCAGGAGTATAACAATGCTATTTGGTTACATCTACATATATATACTGAAAAACTCCAGGAAAGAAAAAAACGTGCTTAGGGCTGTAATTCCTCATCTTGCAGGCCAAGAGATTTACCACAAAGTTTCTATGACTGCCCTAAAAGGAACACATTTTCTGTAGTTTTAGGACTGAGATATTTGAACAACAAAATAAAAGCCTAATGTTGCAGAGGGCTGAATTTTAATGCAAAACTTAATTTCCAACTTCACATCATCTCTTTTGTTAAAGTTAGGGCACTGATTAGAAAGGCAAGGGACCCTGAAAACAGATGGGACATACTGGCAAGTTCTCATAAAGCTGAAGAACTTGAGCTCTTAGTTCTGCTGAGTCTCCTTTGCAGCCCTCTTTTATATTTGAGGTGAGTCTCCTCTTGTCTGAAGAAATTTAATCCACTCCCCCATCGCCAAGGAAGCTGCCTTATAAAACACTCCTGATCCTCCATTGATTCTACCCTCAGCACCTCTATTTGCTACTAGAACAATAAACAGACTCAGATCCCAGTAGAACCCAGAAGATTTGGTTCAAAATGTAACCTGTGAGGAGGTGTTGATACTCAAGAAAAGGATTGCATAATTTTGCTAATTAAGATAGAGACCTAGGGAACGTGTATGGGAATGCATTCAAAGAGTGGAGGATAAAATTAGAACCATGCAATGTTGGCTTGAAAAAAATTATTAACATGGCACATTCTGCAGAGATTTTGAGTTCATTGTGCTACCTTGAGTGGCTAAGAGTGACTTACAAGTTTCCTTATTTGGTCGACTAAGCACCAGATATATCTGTGGCCTACATTAAATAAAGTGAAAAATGCAAAAAAAAAAAGTGATATTATAGAAGTGTCCACAGTCTGACAGATATTGGAATGCTTGACTGGATTTGTCATGTAATATCTGCTCACTTATTCTTTAACTATGTTTCCTAAGAGAGTCCAGAGGAAACTCTAAAGCTATTCTATGAGAAATAAATTCATGAGGGGAGCTCTGGCATTTTCAGAGAGCTCTTTGATAGCTATTCACCATAGACCATGAATGACAATGGAAACTGCCTCCAGAGAGCTCTTCAGGTACTAAGATTTGGGTCATTCCCAACAGACAAGGAACGCTGGCTAACTGAGGCACTTTCTGAGAGCAAAGACAATATAAAATCATAGTGTAAGGAAATAGGTGCAGATATCACCTATGATTGCATGAGCATTTGCAAATTGGGGATGATAAGAGTTTGAGTTATTTTCCTTTTAGTTTATAGAATTTTGTGTATGTATTTATTAACCAATTTTGTTTCCTTCCTATCTCCCATGCACCTAACCATTTAACACAAGATGTGTTCATTGTTATGCACCTTACATTTCAGTATGTAAATTGTAAGATATAAAACGGGAGTTTGACTCAGTTAAAAGAGAAATGAACATTAACTAAAGATGAACAAAAGTGTTGTATCCTTTTTTGACAAGAAAGTTAGCATGTTTTCAATTGTGCTAGGGATACATGTTTCTTATTAGGCAGAAGAATGAACTTGTTATTATTGCCTTTATGTGGAATTTATTCTAGTTAAGAGAGATGAGAAGATACCAAGTGGACTGCATATAGAGAGTGTGGCTTTGTATCGAGGTAATTTAACTAAGCTGGAACTATGTTTCCCAGAGTCCATTCCCTGTAGTTCACAAGAGAAATTCATTTTTGTGAGATTTGGATGATGTAAACGAAGTAGTAGCCATATTTCTATCCTCTGAAGTTTGGTACAGGGCACCAACCTTAGCAGTTCATGTATATTACATTATCGTTGGTCTTATAGCAAACTTGATTGGCATGGGGTAGGGCCACTCCTGCAACTTCTCCGGATCCTGCCAACTCTCTTTCCTTCAGCTGTTCTGAGTCTCTAGCCAATTATAGGTGCAGCTCCATGATGAAGAGCCCTGGCTGCTCTATCTGAGGTTGGAAGTGTGAGAGGCACATGTAAGTTCCAGTTTGTTCTCATGGGTTCTAGCTGTTTTATGGATTCCAGTTTGTTCATGCTCTTGCATGTATCAACTTTCCTTCCTCACTGCTGAACTGGCTAACCTATAACCTTTAGCAAATTTGACTATATTTGACAAACATCATGCAAACAGAGACAACACTCATGTATAGACTCCTTCACACATTTCACAATTGTGTAAGGTCTAATCCCTATAATATCTATATCATTTGTGGTGACTTTTTCTCTTAATGAACCCTAAGATAGATAAATAGATAAATAGATAGATAGACAGGAAGATAGTAGATACATAGATAGATAGATAGAAGACAGACAGATACAGGTAGGGAAAGAAAATAACAATAGTGAAATAAGTTATATTAGAAAGTTATATTTCAATATTGCATTGTTCTATATTACCTGAAAGAACATAGCTTATTTGTATGTAAGTTCCACAATTTGGGTACAGAGTAAGTAAACAAAAACAAAATAGATAGTAAAAATAAGTATAAAACAGGGCACAGATTTTTCTAGGGCCTTTTGTAAAGCAAATTAAAAATACAAAAATGTCCTCTAACCATCCAAGTTAACAAGCAAAAACATGATTTAACAGCTTCATGACTCATTATTTAAATGGTATATTTAAAAAATGCTGTTCTAGAGTTATACCAATTTTGTAATGATTCAATCAAAATTCTGTAAATATTTTTGTTTTAATAAAGTATATAGCAGCCTGCATTAAAAAAGGACTAAAACTTTTAAAATAATGACTATATTATTATACTTAAAAAAATTGGTGTTTTGGTTGGCATCAAAGCAATTATTTATAGAGTATTTGCCTTGTGCCAGAAACTACACCAATTAGTTTATATTCATTAATATTGTTCTCACAGTTTTTTACAATATTTAGTGTTATTTTGTCCTAGTTTACAATTGGAGAAAGTAAAGGACATGGAGGCTAAATAATTTGCCTGAGGAAATAGACCTAGTAAATAAGAGAACCAGAAGTTGAATTTAGATAGTCTGCTCTCAGACTATAGATGCTTATCTGTTTGACAGCCATCTTTGAAATTCTCATGAAAAATTATATGAAAAACACCAAAATATTAATCAACACTAACACTAGCAAAATGTTGAAGTCATTATTCCAATCTGTAAAATCATCTTTCATTATTAGGTTACCTGATGAGATGAGGTTGAGGAGATGAAAAGAAGGGTCAGATAGGAGGGGAAGCTGTGTGTGTGTGTGTGTGTGTGTGTGTGTGTGTGTGTGTGTGTGTGTAAAACAAGTTAAGTAGAATTAGTTGATAATAAAACATAGAAGCACTTTAAAATATTTTCAGTAATTTTAGATGTTTCTGTCAATATCTGAAGCTCTATTTCTAAATGTATATTTATGCTTCTGTGACTTGTTACAATTACAGATGTTGGGTCTCAATCTACTATAGAAGATGTTTTAGACCTCAAATGTATCAAACAAAAATATTTTCCACTACCTCATTCTCTCAAAAAAGTTTGATCACAGTTATTTTGTTAAGTAAATGCTATGGCTTGCATTATCATAATCAGTAAATATTGATCACATTTGATCTGTATACTGTCCTATAGTCAGAATTTGAGGAGGTGCTTAACTATTGGTATTATCTGGGGATAACAATTATCATGTTTTTCCCCTCTTTTTTTATTTCCTATCATTAATTCTTCCCCAAACCCCCTAATACTGTATTTGATATAGTCAACCACATGTAACCTGTATATGTATGTGTGTGTGTGTGTGTGTGTGTGTGTGTGTGTGTGTGTGTATGTTTGTTGTTGTTGTTGTTTTTTAATTTGGAAGCATTCCTTCTAGATTCTCCTGTCTGGGTTGGTTAATCACTGGCATGGAAAGAAAGCTGATTGGAAGAGAGTGTATGTGAACGGGCATGATTTGCCAAAGGATGATAGAACAATAAGTTCGTCTCTGCAGTGGAAGTCTGCCAAAATTCAGTATTTTCCTTTGAGCATATCACTAACTTAATTAAATCTGTTGTTTCCAGGCAGTATCATCTCTGACCTCAATAGAGCAAATATTGCCAGAATATAAACATATTCTCTTGTTAGAGTTGGGGGTGGGTGGGTACACAGGCAAACACTGAACTCTGGAGATCTGTGTCTTACTGATCCTTTTGTAATATAATATGTAACCCACCTGTCTGATTTCAGCTTCAGGATCACACCTCACCCAGTTCAAATTTACCAGTTGCCGTCAATTCCTAAGCTGCTTCAGGATTCTATCCTGAAAGTTTCAAGTCAGTTTTCTGAGTCAGTTTATCATGTCAGCTAATACTTTTCCATAACTTTCCAGTTGACTTTTTTTCCTATAATTTCTTCTCTTATTGTCCTATTCTTCTGAACATTGCTTTTTTCTTTTTTATTTGCACTATTAAAATAATTATTTATTTATTTATTTATAACATTTTTTTAAATTTTTTTAAATTTATTTTTCAATTACAGTTGACATACACTATTGTATTAGTGTCCGTTGTTCAACATGTGTTTGACATTTATATACCTTCTGAAGTGATCACCCCGGAAATCTTGCCATTTGCAACAGCATGGACTTAGAGAGTACTATGCTAAGTGAAATAAGTCAGAGAATGACAAATACTATATGATTTTATTTATATGTAAAATCTAAAAAACAAGATAAACAAACAAAATAGAAATATAGATACAAAGAACAAATTGATGGTCACCAGATGAGAGAAGGATTGGTGGGGTAGGTGAAAAGGTGAAAGAGATTAAGAAGTACGAATTGCCAATTATAAAACCAGTCATGGGGATATAAAGTACAGCATAGCAAATAGTCAATAATATTGTAACAACTCTGTATGGTGTCAGGTGGGTAAAATAATCATTCTTGAGAGAGAAGATATAACTATGTGCATTATTTGACATTACTTAGAATTGTTCTGGTATTTTAAATTTAGCAGTCAATTTACATTGTCTATATAGTTTGGTTGATAAGATTTGTAATAAGAAAAGTTAGAAATTAGAAATTCAAGCCAGAAAATTTCAGTAAGAATTTTGGCAGCAACTTATGATGGCAATTTATTGTCTCATTTGTTGTTACCAAACAACTTACTTGTCTAATGTAATCTTATTATACTGAAGTATAGTATATTATTATAAAAAAAGTCAATCTGAATGATTAATATGGGAAACACTATGTAAATTAAATCTCACTTTCATAGAACTATAGAGGTTGTTTATGTTATAAGAAACTACATAAAAACATGATACTAAGTCCATAACTTTTATAAATTGCTTCAAAAATGGGGTGTGTCTATTAATCATCAAGTTTTGAGATGATATAAGAAATGCTAGAAACAAACTGCCAGTTTATGAAAGAAACCTTTTGGAATTAGATGAAGGGTTCGTGTTACATAGGATTCTGTCTAGTATTTATGATTCGTTTTCTGTTTCTGAGATAGGAGTAGGAGAGGGGACGTGTCAGCACATATTTCTGAACTCTTTTCTCTCCCACCTCCTTGACAGGATAACTCAGCCATAAAAATTACCTTAGCTAATTGTCTTGAGCCTACTAAAAATAAAATCCCCCAAGTATCTTTCATTTCTCATCAATTCTCCACTGCACAACAGAGTCTGACAGTCTGATCTGCACAGGCATTGAGGGTCTCACAACAACTAACGTGAGCAGAAACAGAAAGATCGCAACCTTCACATTCCCTCTGTGACACAGGAAAAGATCGTGCTAAATAAATACAACCACACTAAACAAATACAAGTTAAAGGAAACTTTATCCAAAGTAAAGGTGAAACCTTGAGGGGATGCAATTAGAGTCATTTCTGAGAGAGTACTGGAGAGGCAAATAGACGCCATAGAAGCACAATGGTTGGTTAAGCAGATAGGAGCTCACAGTTGGGGGAAATGATGAAGCTGAGGTTCAGAACTCGAGGGTGTGCAGAAAACTACACGCATTCCCAAGGGTGTTAGATGTTACGATGGACAAAAGAGAAGCACATTCATTTAGACTCCTCTAACTAGTTTAGCGTAAATCTAATGAAACAGAAGGAACTGGGCCTGCCTGGGATTAACTCTATAGGAACAGAGAGTTTCAGATAACACAGGTATAGTTGAAAAATGGATAGATGGACACTGTGCTTGAATGATTTAAAACTAGACATGCTGTGATTGACTCCATACCAAAGGACCTGAGCCAAGCTTGGATCAAAGTCAAACTTAAATAAACACTCTTATATTATTTCTTTAAATACTGAATTTTGTTAGTATGATTTACAACCGAAACCAGAAAAAGAAGTGCATTTCTAGTATTTTATATGTTGAAATTCTTATATGGGTAATATTAAGTGTTGGAATAATGACAGCAAGTTTCCCAGTATAATTTTTATAGCATATAGTTAGTGTCTTATACTCTTTGTGTGAGATAAAAGGAATATGAATTAAAGATTATAAAAGTAAGTAATGAGGAGAAAGAAAAATTTTATGGAAGCACCTCTACAGTCTTTGAAGATGGAGGCTTCAGCAAGTACTAAGCTATATCATTAAACCTTTTTAGGCACTCAAGAGTTTTAGGTCCGCAAGATATTGATTTGTGGTGCATTTGAGAAACTGGAGTGCTATTTTTCCCTGGTTTTACTTGCCAATCATTTATAAAATCTAGAATCATGTGCATTGGCTGTACATGATTAAAAAGCAGACACAGGAAGTGAGGTAGTGAGCCAGAGAGTACTATAGATAAATGTGAGCAAAATATAAGAAACACAAACAACAATAACAAACATTACAAAAGCTCTCAGCTAAAATAGCAGGCAAGGTTTCAGTATCTGGGCTAATTTGTTAAGGGAGTCAAGATGAGACCCCAGCAATGAGCAGCTCATAAGGCAAACCTTGTACTTTATCTTATTATCCCTACATCAATTTTCAGCATTCTTTCTCTTAATTAGACTGCGTTTCCATGCAGTGAAAAATGATAAGTTGAAAACTAAAATGGAAAAAAAAATGTATAGGCATTTATTAAAGTTGGTTCAATCAATAAGTAAGAGTTTTGGGTTTCTTTTGTCTTGTTTTTTAGATAGAGTAGAATCTTACTTCAGAACATAAACTCTGGTTCCCGACTGCCTGGGTTTGAATCTTGGCTCTAAAATCCACTAGGTCTATGGCTTTTGGGAATTAACTTCTGTGTCTCAGTTACCTCATCTGTGAAATGGGCATAATATTATGAGCTATCTCATAAGGTTGCTGTGAGGTAATCAACTCATACATTAGTTAATGTGTGAAAATTGCTTAGTATAATACCTGGCACATACATAGCAGGCATGATGCAAATGTATGCTATTATTATTGTCATTTTTTAAAGAAATTTTATGAACCTTATTTTGTACCAGGCACTATAGGAAACATTCTCAGTTCTTCCTAATATTCACCTCTCCCTCTGCCCCAAAAAAGATAAATATTAAATTTTGCATCTAACATCATAATCCAATATAATTACTATTGAAATAGAAAAATAAATGCTAAAAACTGACAAAAATAACCAAGGTAAATGTGTGTTGTCACTACGTAATAGCAACAGTAAAGCTATTGTCAAAATTGTCCCGTTAGGTTAACCATTAGTTCCCTCTCATCCCTATCACTGTACTCTTTACTTTCTGCTGGCATTATTGCCTTCCAGGGGTGATGTTCTGTATCTTATCTAGATACAAAGGAAATAATCTGATTAATTAATTAATATTAAGTAATTTATTGACTCTAGCTTGGCCTTCTGGTATAATATAATTAAGCATTATTTTAAGGATGGGGAACAAAAGCTTTTATTAAATAAAAATAACAACATATTTTTTTGTTCTGTTATTCAGTATTACAGAATTCAGATCCTAATTCAGGAAGTCGGAAGTGAGGCCCGAGAGTCTGCATTTATTATTTTTTTTCCCCAATTACAGTTGACATACAATTTTATATTAGTTTCAGGTGTACAACACAGTTATTGGACACTTATATAACTTATGAAATGATCACCCTGATAAACCCAGTACCCATCTGACACCATACATAGTTATTATAATATCATTGACTATATTCCCCATGCTATACCCTACACCCCCATGACTATTTTGCAACTACCAATTTAAACCTCTTAATCCCCACCCCTATTATCCATCCTCCTACCTCTGCCTCCCCCGATCCAGCGACCATGAAAATGCTCTGTGAGCAGTGCTATCCAGGAGCTTGTTTCTGTTTTGTTTGTTCATTTATCCTGTTCTTTAGATTGCACATATAAGTGAAATCATATGGCATTTATCTTTCTCTGTCTCATTTACTCCATTCAGCACAATATCTTGTAGGTACACCCATGTTGCCGCAGATGGCAAGATTTCATTCTTTTTTATGGCTGAGTAACAGTCCATCCTATATACTGGGGATGCCAAAAAAAGTATACACAAGATTTGTTCATCTTTTGTTATTGGTATATATTGAATATTACAATTTTAATAGAGTGTTTTTCCTTTCTTAAAATGTGTATACATTTTGTTGGCACCCTCTGTATGTATCACTTCTTCTTTATCCATTCATCCATTGATGGACACCCAGGCTGTCTCCATATCTTGGCTATTGTAAATAACGCTGCAATGAACATACGGATGCACAGGTCCCTTTGAAGGAGTGTTTTGGGTTTCTTCAGATAACTACCAGAGATGTCCAATAACATTAAAGGATACTTTACAATGTATTATGCTGATCATTCCTAGTATACTTTGAAAGCAGGAACACACGTATATTTTTTCTTTTTGTTAATCAACTTTCAGCAATCACTGATCACTGATCAATGGATGTTGGCTGTATAACTGCACCTTTGTCTTGATGTATGCCAATAATAGATTGTTGCAAAGGTCAGACACTTGCATATTTAAGTTAATCAAACATAGTTTCTAATCTGAAGTAGTCAGGATATACAATCAAGAGATTAGTAATTTTATACAATGGATGTAGACACTGTGGCATTTAAAATCCTTTAGAACCTCACCAGTAACCACACAGTTGTCCATAATAAAGTTTGAGTCAGGGTGGGTCACACCAGACATCCTGGATTATTAACTTTTTCTGCCAAGCCAGCTTACATAAGGTTGGAACAGCCCAGCTTTGAGCTTTGGCTGGAGACATCTATAGGCCACCTCACCTGGAACACGTATACCCCAGAAGAGACCCAGGCGTGAACTTCCATCTTAATCCAACAAGCTTTGCCTCACTCATACTCTTTATGTACCTCAGGAAAAATATACTCCTTAACTCAATTTTCAGAACTAACATGAGCCAGTTACCCAGATGTTTCTGCGAATCATGCTCATAAGTCCATAGACCAGCTAATATATCCTACCCTGGCCTGGTGAATAAAAGGGAATAATTGTGAAGTGATTCTTTTCTTATGTCAAAGGTTGTATCAGAAAAATTAATAACAATTTTTAAAATGATGCTAATAATAAACATATCATCACCTTATTACTGTATTACTTTTATTGTGTATAGTGTTTTAAAAAATTAACATTACCTTATTATTTTATTTTATCCCTACAATACTCACTTGAGCTAGGACACGAGGCTTCAGAGGTTAAAATGTGAACTAATATATAAAGGGCAGAGTTATAGTCATACCTGTGCAGTTTAACTCCAAGTTCTGACTCCATATCACATCTAAAAATGAATACAGGGCCATTTTTGAGCATTATTGTCAGATACTCCCACCGTATACCCTATGCTCTTGCCATGCTAGTGGCTGTCAAGGAAACCTGACAAATCATTCACGTGATCTCACTAGTCCTCTGAATCCAGGGGATTCTGAGGGAAACTAGCTAAATTCAGAACCACTTACACAAGCCAACCTAAGTATGCCATCCTGTGCTATGTGGCACAGATAGCAACAGAATCAAAGTTATTGTGCCATAACTTTGAGTTACACCATGTGCTTTAGAAGGCATCCCATCACCTTTCAGAATTTCACTGTGTTAGTACTGTGTGTAATGTTTGAAGGTAGAGTTTCATGGAACTTTATACATCCCTTTAAAAATAACACTAATAAGTCGTAGACTTTGAATGCTTTTACAGGAAATGTAGGAAGATGGCCTTCTCGCAACAAGAAAGGCAAATGCAGAACCACAATGCCACTTTTCAGCACATTACAAATGTGCTGAAAAATGGCACAGACATAAATATGTATTCTTGTGGTTCTGTTTTCCTGACAGAAAAAAAAAATACCTGTATGCCACCTCACAGCATCAGCCTATAAAAGATACATCAATTTGCACCTCAGTTTCTGTACCTTCAAAAATTTTGTTGACAAGAATATATCAATAAGACGTTAGTACCAAATATCTGTTAACAATCAGCCCACCCATTAATAATGCAGTCTAAAAGATATCAGTTTCACCGGTAGGCTTTAAAAACAGATTTTTGAAAAAGTTATTTTGTGAATAATGTTTTAAATTAAAATATTAATATAAGAGAAAAATCTCTACTGTACAATAACCATTTGGATTGAATAAACATTTAATCACATCCATCTTGTAAAGCATTATACAGTAAAAGTACATTTGACAATATATTGCAGGCCTTCTTTCTGTTTTCAAGCTAGTGGTAACAGTTCTTTTTTTTTTTTTTCTGATAACAATAATAGGCCACAGAATATATTTCCTTGCCATGTGCTATTAGCAATCAGTTTGAACAGCAGCCTCTTCAGTTGAGTAGGTAAGACACAGCAGGATTTGGAGAGAGTAGCCAATAATCAGCAGGTATATTGGATCTTCCAGCAGATAGATTATTTTAGAACTTGAACCTGCTGGGATTTTGTTCTCTGAAGAGCCTGTTTATTTTTTGTTGCTGCTTTTGCTATATCTTTTGTAAGAGTGAATTTTACATTAGCGCACACTGTCAAGAAATTCTGACACCTAGATCAGAGGGAGTTAATTATTCACCAGAAGTCATCATAGTTAGTGAGCTGGTGCTTAACACTGGAGAAACAGAGATTAACAGTTGTGATTATGTGGCTGTAGAAAACCAATCTTGGGAGTATATTTTCAGTATTTGGGCTTAGATGCATGTATTTATTGTTTCAGAGTTGGTTGACTTAAGACAAAATATCTTCAAACACAACAAAGTGATAAATGAAGTAGATACTGGAGAATAATGGAGAAAGATAATAATTAACTAAATGATTTTTCTCACTCATAAAATTTTTTAAGCAACATTGAATCTGGCTGCAAAATAATATTTTGTAATTATGGTAGCTGAGAGCTACACATTATTGAGGTTTACTGTGTGCCAGACATGGTGTAAAAGTGCATTATTGTTAATTCTGAGAAGACTCTCTTAGGGTAGGTATACTTTCTTCATTTTAGAGATGGGAAATATGAGTCTAAGTTAATTTAAATAAATTTTCCATAGCTAGTTAGCATGCAACCAGTTTCTAAAACCATGGTGGCACAGACAATTAAGAAATCTTAAATGATCTACTACAGAGTTATGGTATTGCTGCCTCCTTCTGGTAATAACTACTAGAATAGTATTTTTATAACAATATGAAATAGTTTTATAAAACAGAAAATTCACTTACACCTGATTTAAACAGTAAGGAATTTGTTGGTTCTGTAACTGGAAAACCCAGAGGCAAATTTGACCTAGAAGGTTAACATGATAATCGAAGACTGTGTTTCATTTTATCTCTTTACTATGGCAGCCACAATTTCCTCTAAGTCAAGAACACTGATGCAAACGTAAGATAATGCCAGCAACAATCCAGGTACATAGGCTTGCTTCCCCCTCATGTTCAGTGGTAATGAAGAAAAACATTAACACAACCATCAAAGAGGAGTTTTGAGCTTCACATTAATTGGCCTTTCTAAACACATCTGTAAACCAACGCCATGCAGTAATTGCTAAATCATCTCTACATGTCACTCTGGCACAGGGAATGGGGGTTAAGAGCCTGTGTCTTGGATAAGAACTCTGACTGGAAGTGGGAAATATCCTGATGTTTTCAAAAAACTCTTTAAATGTCAATGAGACTGAACATTGTGAGAAAAAACAGCAGTAGCGAACTTGTAGACTGCATACATTGACACAGGCTAAATCATGTGAGGCCTCATAGGCTATATTAAAGAACTTAGAATTTATTCTAAAATTAATTCACAAATTTTAAACAGAAAAAAAGGCATAAGATCTACTTTAGGTTTTAGAAAGATTGATCTGACTTTTGTGTGGCAATATGATTTCTAGAGAAAAAGTGCAGGGAGTCTTATTTCTACTAGTAATCTAGGAAAAAGATGATGGTCACTGACACCAGAATTTGTTAGTGCAGATGGACAATAGTAAATGAACTTGAGATATATTTTATAGAGAGAATCAACAAGACATGTAGATACCTCTGTATATTTTGAATACCGTGTATTTTAGTTCAAAAATAATTATCAGGTATTTCTACTCAACACTACAATAACTTTCAAAGGTAGACTACCTTCAAAGATAGATAAAAATACCCTTCAGATAATTTATGGTTAGGAAAATAGATAATTCTATGAAAAAATTATCTTTATTGTGGTTTGATAAGAAATATAACTAATGGGTAAAAACAAAGAGTGCTATGGAAACAAATAGAAATGAAAAGAAGGAACAAACTTAGGGCTAACTGTCCTAAGAGTCTGAGGGGAAAGAAAAATTAAAAAAAAAGAAAATAGCACATTATTTATCTAGTTAGAAGCACTCATAATTCCATGCTTGCCATCAAAGCAAGTGTGTCAAAGATACACTTTAGTAATATAAAATCTGGAAATCTGGCAGGTCATCTAATTTTTTAATAAGAAACAAAACTTTCAAGTCACTGTTCCACTTGATGGTCACCGTCCATTGCATAAACAGACTTGTTTGGCCACAGCTGTAAACACAAAGTTCAAAATTGTTTTTCACACATTTCAGGTTGGCGTTTATTGAACACCAACTTAGTGCCAAGGTAGGTCTATTTCTGTCTCAACAAAAATATGATTTATTGAAAATCATCTCTCAGCAAGTTATTCTGTTAGTTTTTCATTTAGTTATTCAACTAATATTTATAAAACACTTATTGTGCGGGCCAATCACTCTGACAACACTAAGGATATAATAATTATTTTTTAAAAAACAGGCACACCCCTCTGCCATGTTATTATTAGTGTGTATATGAATTAATATGCTATAAAGTAATGAAACAGCGTTATAAAATTTTGTAACATTATTTGGCTAGTAAAAGATGTGGGGGAAGTTTCCTCCAAAGTGACAATTCCACACAAACACAGGAACCAGTAAACTGATGGAAAACAAAAGGGAAGCATAATTGTGCAGAGGGAATATCATATGTAAAATCACATGTTGAGAGGAGGCATGGTAAATATGAAGAGCTGAAAGAAAGCCACCATGGCTGCAGTTTAGGACAGTGTGGTGTAGATGAGTTTGGAGAGTTAGACGGGTGCCAAAACATGTGCGTTTTTAGACATGGAGGCACGTCGTTTTCACTCTAAGAACAATGAGAAGGCATCGAACTGCTTAATGTATTGGGGTGGTACATTCTTGCTTTGCGCACATAAAAGATTGCTTCAGGTAGAAAAAAAATCTAAAGGGATAAATATGACTGTTGTTAGACTGGAGAAGAAATGATAGCAACTTGGACTAGGGAAGACAGTAAGAAGTTTTTGAGCTTGTGAGATTTTTAATGATCTCATAAATCAATAGACTCTTATAGTGGTTTGGATATCAGGAGTAAGTCAGAGGTAAATGTCATTGATGATTCTTAGATTTCTGCCTTTCATAACCTGATGGGTTATGCTGCCATTTGTGAAGAAAAAGAGTGGTACTGAACTACGTATGTGCATAAAGATAACACATTTAGTTTTTGTCTTTATTGGGTAAGAGGGCCTTTGAAATAGCGAAGAATTAATTTCAATTAGGTTGTTATATACATGTATCTGGAGGTAAAGGGCAATACTGATAAGAGATATCATTTTTTGAGTAATCTATTTAATGTAATAATGGAAGTCATATATATTAATGGAATTGCCTAGGAGTACAGTCTAGCTTGTGACAACTTGAGATCCTGGGACTAAGATTTGAGATATCTAACATTTTGTTATGAATTATAAAGGATAAGAAGTAAGAGTAAAACGTGGAGAATTTTTAAAGTGAAAGCTAAAGAAACTGTCTTGAGAAGGAGGTAATTTAAAGACACCCCCCCACTCCAAATAAAGCCTGTCGGATTTAGTGACATAGAAGTAAGAAGTGAACTTGGTAAATATTTCATCAATAGAGAGATGTGGGCTGGAAGATAGATGGTGTTGCAGTGCGTGGGAAATTAAAAGAAAGGAAGCAAAAATGGGAAGAAGGAAGTGTGTGTGTATATGTGTGTGTGTATCTTTTTTCTCCCTAGATTGAATAACTTGTAAAAAGTATTTGTCAAATTAACTACTAAAACATATTTATACATATTTTAATCTGCTTCTTTAAATTTTTTTTAAAAATATTATCTTACAAACATGTTATAGATTTCCTTTCTCTTCCTCTATATTTAAACTGTTTCAAAAATTCAGATTCAACAAAAATAAATTCTTATTCCACTGTAAATCTTCATAGGCCTATTTTATGTTGACAATCTACTCTATGTTGACAATCTACATTAAATAATTGTTACTGATTAACTAGATATTTCTATCAAATATGGCTTTTATGGAGTAAAGAAATCACAGAACTTATTCCCTTGACAAGTGTAGATTTTACAAACCATGGAAAATGAAATAAAATAATCCACCTTGCACCAGAATCAGTACATTATTGGTCCTCTAAATTATTGAATCACATTGTTCTTTAATACTTAATTTTCTTTCCAAAACTTGAAACAGGAGATCATTGTATACTCTAAGTTCAGATAAGAAAAATTAGCTCTGCTTTTATACAAAATTATCACTTCACTTTTCCTGTAGTATTCAACTCATTAGGTGATACTCATGATGTTCATCTCCTTGAACTTTATTGGTGACAGGGAAAAATTATTTCTGTTGCATTTGATGGAGTCTAACCATGAGTTACTCATTTTTCTAACACAAGAGTGACTAGAATGCATTAAAGGAAAACTTCAGACTATAAGAAATGTTTCGCAATTGCTTCTTTCTGACCTGAAGACATTGATATATAACTACTTAGATGAAAGAAATTTCCTGTTCTCTCTCCCCATGGACTGAATGCTTTTCTATTTGAAAATATGAGTGGTTAATGTTAGCCTACCATAGCTCTGACACATTATTTGAGATTAGTGATGGTCAAAACTTTGGATACGTGTTCTCTAAACTTTCAATTTCTTAACTTTTCTAAAATTCTATACTTATTTCCTTTGCTTTCATTACCATCTGTATCTTGATGAAGAAGAAAATATTTTGGACTTTCAATTTATTATAATAAGCATAGGGAAAACCTGTTGATAAAATTTCTATGAAATATGTTGTGAATAAAGACCATTGGCAACATTATATATTTTTTTCACTTAAAACACAAACTAATCTAATATTTTGTTATTTCCTTGTATCTGGGCTAAGTATATGTGTACAAGAATGGTTTTTTTTTTTTTTTTTTTTTTTTTTTTTTTTTTTTTTAGCTGAGCCATCCTGCTACCTGTTGGCAGCTCAACAGCAGCTCAGCTCTGGCTGGGAATTGAACCGGCAACCATGTTGCTCAGAGCTCACACTCCTGAGCAAGCTCTTAATCTTTTAAAGAGTTAATATTATCTACAATGTATGTCATTGTCTTGCTTATTAAAATTTTCAGCCCACATGGTCTTTCTTTCATATTGGACTGGAGATAACAAGTTAGCCTGACACAGTGTTCTGAGAGAATGTCACAAGACCCTTGGATCAGTCAGTCAGTCAAAAACAGTCATAGTAGCAGTTTTCATCAGGTCTTCGTGTCCTAAACAGGACAATACACTGTGGGCCAAATGTTACCTGTATGTACAGTGGGGTTCAACACAAGCAAGAAACCCCAACTTTACATACAGGGGGCACTCACAACAGGAAAGGGATCCCAACTTTTAAGAAGCTTTGAGCTTTTATGGAGCTGTTGGCACATTTCCCCATGATCCCCTGGAAAAGGAGAGCTTACTCATTACCCGAGAGTGTAAATACATTTCCAGGAGGGTAACAGGATGGTTTTATCTTTATTCTGTGAGAATGTCTGTAGAGAGGTACAACAATATTTCTCTCTGGGAGGTTATATTATCTCTTTCTTCTAAGGCTGTTTGCTTTCAAACATGTGCTCTCTCTTAAGGCCAAGACCATGCAAAAAGACAAGTAATCCATAGAGAATTGTCCCAAACAACTATCAGAAAGAGAAATCAAGAAAACAACCTCATTTACAATTGCACCAAAAAATAAAATACCTAGGAATAAATTTCACCAAGGAGATAAAAGACCTGTACTTGAAAAACTATAAGACATTGAAGAAAGGAATTGAAGAATATACAAATAAATGGAAGTATATATTATGCTTATGGAAAGGAAGAATCAACATTGTTAAAATATCCATACCACCCAAAGCAATCTATAAATTCAGTGCAATCCCTATCAAAATACCAATGACATTTTTCACAGAAGTAGAACAAATCATGTTAAAATTTATATGGAAGCACAGAAGACCCTGAATGACCATAGCAGTCTTGAGAAAGAAGAGCAAAGTTGGAGGTATTATGCTACCTGATATCAAATTATACTGCAGAGCTATAGTAATCAAAATGGCATGGTACTGACATAAAAACAGAAATATACATCAATGGAACAGAACAGAGAGCCCAGGGATAAACCCATACCTATATGATCAACTAATCTATGACAAAAAAGGCAAGAATGAAGTAAAGACAGTCTCTTCAATGAATAGTGTTGGGAAAAATGGACAGATACATGCAAAAAAAATGAAACTAGGATACTTTCTTACACCATATACTAGAATAAAGTTAAAGTGGATTAAAGACTTAAATGTAAGACCCCAAACCATAAAACTCCTAGAAGAAAATATAGGTACTAAATTCTTTAACATTGTTCTTATCTATCTGTCTACCTATCTATCTCCTTGATATATGTCCTTGGATAAAGGAAACAAAAGAAAAACTCAACAAATAGGACTATATCAAACTAAAAAGTGTTTGCACACCAAAGGAAATCATCAACAAACCCAATGACAACTTACTGAATGGGAGTAGATATTAACCAATGATACATCAGATAAGGGGTTAATATCCAAAGTTTATAAAGAACTTGTACAACTTAACACCAAAAGAACAATCCAACTAAAAATTGGGCGGAGGACCTGAATAGACATTTCTCCAAAGAGAACATACAGATGGTCAACAGACATATAAAAAGATGTTCAGCATTATTAATAATCATAAAAATGCAAATTAAAACCACAATGAATTATCACCTTACACATGTCAGAATGGTTATCATTAATATATCAATAAACAACAAGCATTGGCAAGGACATGGAGAAAAGAGAACCCTCGTGCACTGTTGGTGGGATTGCAAATTGTTGCAGCTATTATGGAAAACAGTATGAAAGGTCCTTAAAAATTTAAAAACAGACCACCTTGTAACCCAGTAATTCCACTTCTGGAATTTATCCCAAAAAATCTAAAACACCAATTCAAAACAATATATGTACCTCTGTGTTCACTGCAGTGTTAATTATGATAGCCAAGTTATGGAAGCAACCTAAGTGCCAATCAATAGATGATTGGATAAAGAAGTTGTGCATATATACAATGGAATATGATTCTGCCATAAAAAAGAATGAAATCTTACCATTTGTGACTACATGGATGAACCTACAGAGTGTTATGCTAAGTGAAATAAGTCACACAGAGAAAGGCAAATACCACATGATTTCACTTATATGTGGAATCTAAAAAGCTAAATATCAGCTATATAAAATATAGCTATATTTGAGAAAACAGAAGGATACAAAATATGAGTATGTGAATATACATATGTACATATATATGAACATATTATACATAAGTAAATAGACTACTTACAAATTATTAGAAAAAAGTACACATATACTGTACTTAGAATTATGGAGCTGAAAAAGACTTTAGATGGCATTTAATCTACCTACTTGATTTTACAAAATGAAAAGAAAGTTCACATATATGTATAAAAATTTGGAACTAGCCTATTTGCTTATGTATAAAATTACTTTGACTGCATTAATCATTAGCTAGTTTACTTATAGTGACTGATATATCCAAATGCAATTATCACCCTCACAGAGCAGGTGACTTTGACGGGTAGAGCAATCAAGCTCAAGGCATAAATGCCAACGACACTGTCACCTTTTTTTGACACTCATGTTATATACAAAATTCATATTCAATAAGACAAAATGATTGGATTCATTGTTTCAAAGGTCTGTGTAAATTTTTAAACTCTATAATTCTGCTTGGAGATATTCCAAGGCCTTTTTTAACCTAAGGCAATGATAGCTGCATATATGTCCTTAATGGTTATTGCTTGGGACAACCATGTCTAACAAAATAAAATGTAGAAATATTTCAAAGATTAGTTAAGCGCATGATTTTTTAACAATTACTATACTTGGAAATAGTCACATACTCCTTGAACTTGGAATTAAAAAAAAAAATCTATGGCTGTCAAGCTGTGTGATAAGAATAAGGGTTCATTACCTCTGTAAGGACACTTAGAATATTAATAGGAAGGTCACTAAATAATGTCTTGTTCTATTTCTTCTATGTGCAATTTATTAAAAACAGGATTTAACATAAATAAAAATAACTGACTGAATTACTAATAAAATTGCCAAATATGCCAAATTTCAATATATTTTTAATTAGTAAAATGTTTAATGTATTAATGTCTTACACTGTTGTCTACACTTTTTTTTTTTTTTTAGCTGAGCCATCCTGCCACCTGTTGGCAGCTCAGCTCAGGCCGGGAATTGAACCGGCGACCCTGTTGCTCAGCGCTCACACTCTTGAGTGAGCTCTTAACCAACTTAGTCACTTGGCCAGCCCCAGTCTACACTTTTCTACTTCAGTAAATGAAAGAAAACAAATTTTATGAAGATAATGGAAGTACCAATATAGTGGCAATTTAATAACCTACAAAAATAACATTTCTAAACCAGACCTGAAGCCTGTACCAATGATGCATTTACATGTTACAGCTTTATTCTGTGTAGAAGTGAACCTTTCACTGAAATAAGATGTTACCTCCAGTTTTTTGTTGTTGTTGTTGTTGTTGTTGTTTTCATAAGTGCTTTTGTTTAAACTTGAAGTAGTTTTTTGGAATCATCAGGGCTTTTTATACATAACATCATGTCATCTGTAAATAGACAATTTTTCTCTGTTCTTTCTGACTTAGAGGCTTTTTCTTGCTTAAATTCTCTGGCTAGAACTTCCAGTATTATGTTGAATAAAAGTGGTGAGAACGGGCATTCTATTCTTGTTCCTGAGTAAAAGCTTTGAACTTTTCACCATTGAGTATCATCAGCTGTATGCTTATCATGTATGGTCTTTTTTATGTTGAGGTACATTCTCTCTTTTTTGGAGAGAATTTGTGGAGAGTTTTTATTATGAATGAATGTTGAATTTTGTTAAATGCTTTCTTTGTATCTACTAAGATAATCATGTGATTTTTATTCTTCATTGTGTTAATGTGGTATACATCACATTTTGATTTACATAATTTGAATCATCCAGGGATAAATCCCATTTGATTATGGTACATGATCCTTTTAATGTGCTATTGAATTTGATTTGCCAGTATTTTGACATGGGTTTTTGCATATATACCCATATTTAACAGGGATATTGGTCTGTAATTTTCTTGTCTTATATTGTCTTTATTTGGATTTGACATGAGAATAATGCTGGCCTTGTAAACTGAGTTTGGAAGTGTTCCCTCTTCTTCAATTTTCTGGAAGAATTTGAGAAGTATTGGTGTTAATTCTTTAAATATTTGGTAGAATTCACCAGTGAAGCCATCTGATCCTGTGCTTTTTTTCTGTTGGCAGAATTTTGATTATTGATTCTATCTCCTTACTCAATATTGGTCTGTTCATATTTTCTACTTCATGATTCAGTCTTGGTATGTTGCATGTTTCTAGGAATTAATTTATTTTGTCTAGGTTACCCAATTTGTTATCATATAATTGTTCATAGTTTTCTTATGATCCTTTGTATTTGTGTGGTATCAATTGTAATGTCTCCTTTTTCATTTCTAATTTTATTTATTGGGTTGTTGGAAAAGTCATGATGTATGTTTGCTATGTTTTTTGTTGCATCAGACTTTTCCAACAACACAATATTTGAGTTCTCTTTTCTCTTGGTTAGCTTAGTTATGATTTATAAAGCAACTATGAGCTATGTAATTTGGTCACTCTTTCTAACTTCAAACTTTTTTTTGCCAAAATTAAAAAGTATGACAACAGTATTTCCTCCATAATCTTCATCTATGACACCGGCTTCTACATCTATGAAGTGTTTTGCTGCCAAGCTAAACCACGAAGCTACTTACTCTTCCATAGCATGCCCAGAAAAAAGCTATCTGAATGTCCGTTTTCGCAAGGGTTTTTCTCCAAGGACGGTACTGTGTAATCACAGGCACAACACAGGTCATGGCCTGCGGCCCACACAGATCCCTAGGTCGCAGAGGTGGCCTGCTCTGAGAACCCGGTGAAGCAGATCCTATGCAGCCCTCCTCCGCAGCAGGCCAGGCCGGCTTGCAGTGGGAGTTGGTGTGGGTCTCTCCAGAGGAGGGCATGGCGGGAGCACAGCCTCTAGGAGCACACTAAATTCTAAAAGTCTCTCTCTCTCTCTCTCTCTCTCTCTCTCTCTCTCTCTCTCTCTCTCTCTATATATATATATATATATATATATATATATATATATGTATATATATGTATGCAAGTTTGACTGAAGTCACTAAATTAATGTGATAAGAGTTACTTCATCATTACAGGCACATTTTTATTAGCTCTTCACGTCAATTTTCTTAATTGTAAGGCAGAAATAAAAATTTGGACATTCTTTTTTATATTATTATTATTTTTTTAAAGATTTTTTTTTTAATTGGGGAATTGGGGGAAGGGGAACAGACAAGTTGCTGTTGTTTTGTTCTTCAATCTAGTTGTGGAGGACGTTGCTTCACTGGCCCAAGTTGGCACCATCATTGCGCTCTTCCTGGGCAAGGCAGATCAGTCGCCGGCTTCTGGATGGCCGCTCACTGTGGCTGCTGGCCGCTCATGCTGGCTGCTGGCTACACACGGTAGCCCATGGCAACCCATTGCCATAGGGCTGCAGCCTATGCCATTGCCGGCGACTCACGGCAGCCCAGCTCCAGGTTGAGCTGTTGTTCAGCATCTTAGCTGTGGAGGGCAGTGTCACTGACCCTCATATGTGGGATCCGAACCGGGGCCCTCTGTCATCCCAAGCCAGTTCTTAACCATTGCGCCACTCGGCTGGCCCTGGACAGTCTTTATACATTATGGTATGTGGACTAAGGATAAGATTAATTAACATTTGCAAAGAGTAAAGGTTCTGGAAATTATTATACTTCTATACTCACTAAAGATTATTCTTTTCTGGTACGTCTTAGTCAGGTATTTGTATCTCTTCATTAAAAAAATAAATCAGTAAAGTATATTCTCCTCATAGAGTATTTCTGAATAGAGTATTTCATACACAACATCCACTGGTACTCAATTACTTGTAATGTTTAACTGTCAAGATTAATTAGTTAAATGCAGCTTTTTTGCAACAATTCTAGGGAAGAAACTGATAGCTGAAACAATGTTGTAACAACAACATCAAATTTACAATAAAGAAAAAATATCCCCTAAAATCATGCCATTTTTAACTTCAAATTTTAAAAATACACAGGTTAAAAAACCAGACTGGTATTTAATGTGATTTGTGACTATATTAATCAGTCTTATTACCAGACATTTTAAAATTAACTATATTTCCCTCAGAACAAATATATCCATGTTTCTCCAGGACTTTGTTTAATATTTGGGAGGTTAGATGAACTGATCTTTAAATCTCCTTCTTTCAAAAGACTCCATGATTCTATCTTCTTATTTTTGTTGTTGTTGTTGTTTTTTCATTAGTTTTTTCAATTCCAACATTCACACACTGGTCAAAGAGCTTACCAACAAAGGTTTTCATTTTTCTTGGCATTTTCCAGGTCCCTATATACATCTCTACATTCATTTATACTTCTCTACATTCATTTCTCTCTTGCAAATATCATCAAGTCTGTAAACTAGCCTATTCTGAAGAAATTCCTTAAGGTCACTACCATGGTAGCCAGCTCAGAGCATTCTGAAATTTGCTCTATGCAGCACTTGCTAGTATTTGCTGAGGCGCCTGGCTTGGTATAAATGTATCACAACTTTTCATATTTCTTCTGTAGCTCACAATAGTTACCTAACTCACTATTGTTTCATTTAATGTACTTTGCTTCTGGGTGGTTTTTGTCTCGAGGTATATAGTATATCTATGTCCATATTGCCAAGTACCAAAGTCATTTTGTATTCAATTTCTTCTTTTGAATGTTATTAATTCCAAATGCAGATGGAAAACCTCCTTTATAGCAACATGAGACCATTTTACTTAATAATAGCGTTCTTTAAAGGCTTAAATTCATTTTATACTTTTGGCAATGAAAATTCTGTCCTCAAAAGCATTTAGTTTATATTATTCATTGTTGGGGCTTTATTAACTTGAATCCACATTTTAAAATGTGTCTCCTTTTTTACAAAGTGATATAATTCTAACTCTATTTAAATGATCATATTTTGATTTTCCTTCATAATGAAAAATGACAAATGAGGCATAGAAGTATCTGGGTAATGAGCTGAATATTAGTTTAGTCTTTCAATAGGCAGTGGAATATTAAGAGGATTCCTATGTATCATAGTTTATATTTTAAAATGCTCATTATTATCCTTTTCTTTAAAAAAATTCTAACTACACAGCTCTTTTAATAAAGAAGTTGTACTGTCCCAGTTTATTAAACTTTAGGTCCCATGTCACAATTTTGATTCCAGCCCACCTTGAACAAACAGTATGATTAAAAAGAACGTATGGCTGATTTTAGCTGCAATTTCTATTGGCAAAGTGATGGGAGTAACAAGAAAGTTGAACAGATTAGTTTTTTGGCCTAGGAGACAGATTAGCATGACAGCAGGTGTGATCAGGATAGCAAATCTATTTTAAATGACAAAGTTGGTGACAAGGGTAAGATATCTGAGATAATGAGATAAACCAACAGGATCTTCAAAATTCAGGCACAGGAGCTTCTGCTGTGAAGAGTCCTAGGAAAATGTCTAGGTCTAAGTTAGTACACAATAAAAGTCATTCTAGACTCAATCTAAAGCAGACACGGAGGAGGTGAAACTAATTATCTACAGCATTGCTCTTAAACCTCTCTGCCATAGGCTCTGGCTTTAGAGGATCCCCTATATCAAAAGTAGCCTAAAAAAATAAAATTCAGTTCATAGATGAGAGAAAATACAGGTGCCTATGTTACTCAGGATCTAACACTCAACATTGGCACAGCACAGCACATAATGAAAAAATTAAGCCTTCTAACACTAGTGGGGCCCTACAGAAATCCTTCTTCTCATCTCTTGCCACCATGTCCAAATTTCAGACCATTTGTTGGTTGTTCAACTGCTATTATGGCAAAAAGACACAATTTAATTAAAAGAAAAGACAATTAATGAACTTGGTAAATCTTTTTCAGATTATATGAATGTAATAGATGCTTGCAAAACAAAATTTTTATAAATTTTTTTTAAAACCTAAAGGGATCTTTTTTGACTAATTTAAAGGCAAATTTAAAGAAAAAATTAAATCAAATACAGTACATGCGAACTAAAGTACCATTCCAGTATTCCTAGGAACTTAGTATAAGAAAGAAGCATTTGCATGACTATGAAAAAGAATAATATCCAAACAATCCAAAAAATGATTTCTATTGAGACTGTTTTCTGACCATTATCAAACAAGGTGAATTGGTTAAATTTCTTTGAAACAATACATTTAACAATAAATTGAGTTATTTCTTGATTATAATACTGTAGCTTGAAAAAATTTTAAAGTATTTAAGGAGTCCCATATGAATTTATACATTGCATGGCATAAGTAATAAAGTTATGTATGATGAAATTAATGTATTTTAATAACTTCTGTAATAATACTTTATTATATGAGATTTCCATACAATGTTTGAATATTATATGTGATTAGTGTATGAATCTTAGTATGGTTTAAAATATTCTATTGATAATTCCAGTTTTTCCTTCTTCAACAGAGTAAAATATCTCCAAATTTAACTTATTAAAATACTACCTTAAAATTTCAATGAGTCAAGAAACAGAAAGGTTGGTACTACTGTCATTTGAACACAAATTATCTTAAAATATCAATTATAATAGTGTTAATTTGTGATTATCTGAAATATTGTGATATATTTTTATGCTGATTTATGTTTTCTATTCATTGTGACATTGTTGACCCATCAAAGAACACTAATATATGAATAATAATATTTAAATTGTAGTTATATTTGATATTTTGCAGACCCTCAGGGACAAACATAGTTTTCCATTTATTTTTCAGTTTTGCTTTTCTAGAGGTATACTTTTCAAGTAGGAAGATAGATCATGTGTTCTTAAACAATTTATTAGCTTCATTCACAACTTTCATGCAAGCCTTCATTTTTACTCTCCCAATGCCTTGTAGATATTAGGGACAGGCCTGATTATCTGAAAGAGGATTTTTTTGTGTTAGATTTCATTTACTCACCCCTTCATCACTTGTTTTACATTAATTACTTATGAAAACATCAATCAAAATTAAATATATTTTAGAGATTTAATCATGATTCATGTTTTAATGTTTCTCTCTTATTCACTTTATCAATGCTAACTTTCATGTGAATCACATCCTACAATAGAACTTTCTCCAATGTTTTCCCATGCTCTCACTCTCTCCATGAGTAAATTGGCCCTATTTTTCTAGCCAAACATACATGAATTATAAAAGAATTTTTATATTGTATTTAAATTAATTGGTGCAAAGGTTCTATCAGTTATAAAAAAATTTATTAGTTATGTTCACTGACTAAAGACACTTTTCTAAAAATAATAAAATTGTATAATATAATGGTCTTTGATAATTTGGAGTAATATTCCTTCTGAAATAAGTTTTTCTTCTATCAAGTCAAACCAATTACTTAAGGAGCATAGATTGATATGAAAGATTTGAAGAAAAATCTTCACATATTCACATTCAGTGTATTTTTCATCAAGAACAATAAGAGGTAGGCTCTCTGGGAGTAACATGCAATGCCAGAGGGGACATCTATAATGATAACTTGGACCGTAGCAATTACCATTTTCTTCTGATGAAACCAAGCAACACTTTCATTAATTGAATAATGATAATAATAACAGGTGCTAATATCAGTTTCTGACCTACAAATGGAATCCTCAAACCCAAATTTAAAATATTCATGCTCATTTAAACTGGAGGTATTTTTTAACACTATTTTAAGAGAATACAGTTAATGCAACACAACATTTTAAAGCAATACACATATATTTTAAAGTTTACAGGGCATTATCACTCAAAACCTAACACTGTTATTGAATCCAGGAATTTTTTTTTCCAAATGCATGTTTCATGTTTAGTTAATGAAACCACAACTAATTCTTTAAAAACTACAACAAGAACATTTTTATCATTCAAGCATTTAATTAGAACTTCAAAAACAGATTAATTGTAATTGAAAAAGTAATAAAATATAGTTTGGCATTTTTTTTAGAGGAATCTAAATTAGCATGGTTAATGAAGTCACTTTATTTTTTGCTTTGTCAGTAAACTTAGTCCATCCCATGTTCTCAAAATTGAAAAGCAAATAATCTGTAAAAATAGATGATCTTTTTTCTTTTAACCTCAATGAAACTGCAAGGTCTATTAAAGCAGGTTTCACTTGTTTATAATAGCAGCACTTTAAAATAAACTTTTGATATCTTATACATTTGAATATATTTTTCTTTGCCAATCAGAGATACTTCATTATATAACATCATTTTTTCCTACCTTTCTTGTCTTGGTAAACAGACTAAAGACAATTTTAAGTCAGCATAACTCTATCAATCTCTAGGTAAATACTAAATAGGTGCTGATATAGCTGTTCCTAAATTTCATTCATTCAAACATTATTTGTCAATTATCTACTGTATTCTAAGCCCTGTTGTAAGTATAGAACATAACAAGACTTTGTTTCTGAACTAAAGTACATACATTTTGTTTGACAAGGGGTGGACAGACCATAAACAAGAAGGAAAAAATCTCACACAAAACAAGAATAGTATTACTAAAGATTCATGCTTTGTAAAAAATACAAAAGAATATTGTGGTACCAAGCAATGGAGAAGTCCTTTAAGTTGATTGGTTGGGGGAGACCTGTTAGGAGCTGTCTACTGGATAAGACATAAATACTAAGAAGCCAACCGTTTGAAGTTCTGTGGGGGGAGTATTACAGGCAAAACAAATTGTAAATACAAATGTTCTGAGTCATCTAAAGGGACCAATTATAGAGGTAGTGACTAAGAGGCAGAAATATTTAGGTGATTTCTGAGGAGCAGGACTAAATGCTTGTAAGCCACTAAAAGGAATTTGGATGTTACTATAAATGTAGAGAAAAGTTTCTAGAGGGTTTGAGATTCTTGAATGCTGGATGTCTCAAATATTCACTCAGACTGATGCTTAGAGAATGGAGACATAAAAGTGCTTACACGGTGAGCAGAGTGAAGGCTGCTGGCAGTTTGGTAATCTGGTCCAGAGATGATCATGGTCAGTCCAAGTATGTTAGTGGTGTAGTGGAAGAGAAGTGAAAGTATCTGTGAGATATTTTGGAAACAGGGCTGAAAATATTTGCCAAAAACATTTGTTGATGGAAATCGACAAAGATTCTCCATCTTTTGTTTTAAGCAATTGAATTAGTGTTGGTGCCATTTACCAGAAAAGGGAAGCCTTGGAAACAACACATTCAGGGGAGAAAATCATGAGTTCCACTGGGATGGCTTGAACTGAACACACATATTATTGGGTTGTTGGAAAAGTCATGATGTATTTTGTCTATGTTTTTCAAATGTCATTTATTTACATAAAGAACAAAGATCAATCAATGATACATTGCCCATTTTGTTTGATAAACTTTTGTATCTTTCAGCGAGCTTCATAATTCCTCGTTCATAGAAGGACCTGTCTTTATTTGCAAAAAACTGAACAAGGTGCTGATTTATGGCCTCATCTGAATTGAACGTTATACCACACAAGGAGTTTTGAAGAGAGTGAAACAAGTGGAAGTCTGACGGCGCAAGTTCAGGCGAGTATGGTGGGTGTGGCAACACATCCCATCCAAGCTCCAATAATTTTTGACAGGTGATCAAACTTGTGTGTGGTCTCGGAATGTCACGATGGCACACAACTCCTTTGCAATTAACAAGCCCTGGACGTTTCTGGATGATGGGTTCATTCAAACTGTCCAATTGCCGGCAGTACACATTCAAATTGACTGTTTGTTTCTTTGGTAGGAGCTCGAAAAACAAGACACCTTTAAAATCCCACCACACTGAGAGCATAACCTTCCTCTGATGAATGTCTGCTTTCGATGTTGTTTGAAGCCACTTATCACGTCAGGACCAAGACCACATGTGCACCACATTGTTGTAAACAATCCACTTCTCATCACCAGTAATCAGTCACTTGAAAAGAGGATTGTTTTCCTCACATTTAATGAGCATATTGCAGATGTTTATACATGCCATCAAATGAACTTCTTTGAGTTCATGCAGAACCCAAATATCGAGCTTGCTTACATATCCCAGCTTCTTCAGGTGGTTGTGAATGCTTGAATGATGGATGTTCAATGTTCCTGCAACCTCTCATGTCATGTAATGTGGGTTTGATTCTATCAATGCCTTTATTTTGTCATCATCAACCTCGGTGGGCCTCCCTGACCGAGGAGCATCGTTGAGATCAAAATCACCAGCACGGAATTTCATGAACCATCATTGGCAGTGGCATTCTTATAGAGCATTGTCATCGTAAAGTTTACGCAACTTTTCATAAGCTTGACACACGTTCTTCCCTTTATAGAAGTAAAACAGTAAAAAATGGCAAAAAATGCACAGTTTGGTCGTCCATCTTCAACTTGTAAAATCTCCAAAAATCAACCAAATTGCTCATTTTTTTTTCTGAGAATGAAGCTAGAACTGTCAGCTGTCAAATGACATAGCAATAACATAGATGAGAATGACTCTAATACTTCCAAAAATGAACTAGTGCCATGTGTTGCAAACACACGTCATGACTTTCGAAACCCAAGAGTTATCTAAATGGAGATGACCAGTTAGTTATTGTATATATGAGTCTGGATTTCCAGTAAAAAGTTATGGCTGGAGATAGACTTTTGGGAGTCTCAACATACGGATGTCATTTTTAGTCATGAAGGTGCATGAAGTTACCTGAGGAAGGAAGGTGTATTCAGAGGAGAGGAATGGGTTTGATGACTGAGCACTGGGGCACGCAACCACCTAGAGTCAAATGGCATAAAAGAAGGATCCAACATCCGACACTGGTATGGAGCAATAGGGTAGGAGAAAATAGTGTAATGGATAAAACAGAATACAAAGGAATAAATCCATTTAAGAATAGAAAGTGGTATTTTACATTAACTGTTACTGAGATATCAATTAGGATAAGAAAGGAAAAGCAACTTTTACCAAGATAGAAGTTGTAGGTTTCCCTGACAAAAGCAGTTTATTGAAGCAGCAAAGGTGAGGTGAGGAGGGAAGAGAAAATAAGGAAACACAGACAGTAAGGGTAGACTATTTGTTCAAAACTCATGTTTTTTTTTGTTTGTTTGTTTGCTTGTTTTTAAATGAAGGTGAAGAGTGAGTGGGAAAAGGCAGTGTCTGGAAAGGAACATGGTGACAAAATAGACAGACCGATGATTATAAAGGGTCAGGTAGGTGGGTGGATGATGATAGATGGTGGATGATGATAGATGGATACATGGATGGATGGACAGATACACACATAGACATACTTTGTGTGGGAAAAATCACAGCATATTAGCACATTGATGAAAAAAAACAATGGATGGAAAATACTTATGAAAGTGACAGAAAAACTTCAGGGACAAAGTAGTTTAGAAAGTGATAGGGCAGAGGTGGATGAATGTGGTTTTGTAAATATTTTAAAAAGAGGCTGAGGATATGCGGGGGCGGGGGGGGGCAGTCTTGATGACAGAACATTTGTTCCTGACAGCCCAATGAAAGAGCTTGGGATGATGGAGGAGACTACCAAACTGGGTTAGATTTATTGGTGTAGAGAGCAGTTTGTAGATAAAAATCTGGCTGATGAGGCATGATTTGGAAGGTCTAAATATGGAGGTTGACTTAGGAAAATGGAAATGAAACATAATAGCAGTAGTGCTAGATATCTCTCAAACTATCTGTGGTGAACGACTATTTTTCCCCTGTGCATCACAGGAGAAAACTTGTGTAAAAAAAAATTCTGGGGTAATGATCACATACTTGGATGTTGCAGCAATGTCAGTTTCTACAAGCATTTCTAAATGCTTACTTCAATTTCTGTATACTGTACTTCTTTGTAGATCAGTAACAAAAATTTGCCAACTAACAATTTGGAAAACACACTTTGAGTAAGACTGCCTTAGATAAGTGAGAGACCCAGATAAACCTGTAATTTAGAATAGTGTTCTCATTTTTTATTGTGACTCTAACAACAATAAAGTCTAGACAAGCTACAGCACATTTATTCAGTTAGAAATTTCATTTTTACTTGTAAATTATATACATGTATTACTGTGCCCATATGTAATATAATAACATTTAAATGAAAAAGGATAAGGTACTCACTTTAAAAATACATGTAAAGTCACTGGAAAAAAAGATGAAAACTCATAATAGAAGTTAAAATTAGGCCTGTCAGAAAATTTAATGCAAAAAGAGACAGGAACCAATAAAAAAGCATGTAAATCTGGATTAAGAAAAATTTTACTCAGGCTTCAGGTTATGGCACACTCAAGCATCATTTATAAAATACCATTTTGATTATGTTAAGGCTATGCTTCATAACACTCCTAATAGCTATCACCTGACTCAGTAAATATGGATTCCAGAAACTGAGCAATGATACTTCCTCAGCCCTGAATACTGTTACATCTGCCATATTTCTACATTTAGACAGAGGTTGCATATCCCAGAGAAGAAGTAGGAAAAAGAGGTGGGATTCTGAGGAAAATGCAGTGGTAACTGAGGGGAACTGTGGGATGCTAACGAGAATTCAAGCTTTCTAGAAGCAGCTTTTGACTAAAACCAATAAGCTAAGAGGAAAGATAAAACATCCAGATAAAAATAAATCCTACTGAGCACTTAATGTATTTTCTCCCCACGAACTATCTCCAGAGTTATATAGAACAAGGCAATGGAGAGAAGATTGCACTTCAGTAGGGAACAAGACTAAAAGCCAAGCCTTAATTCTATTAAAAATCAGGAGTTGGCTTGGATCTTTGTATATCACCTTGTCCTCCATCTATAGAACTAAGAATGTGACTCCTCATTTCAGTAAAACAGTCACTAATAGTCTTACTACATGCCTGAGGAATAGTAAAAAGGATCAATGCTCACTCCCTCTACTGTAGATCTCAAAGCCTAAATCATGCTAAAGATGAGTAGGAAATAAGTTTTAAATTGTATGAGAAATTTACTTTTTGGTATTAACTTGTATAGGATTTTATTTAACAATTGAAGCCTGAGATATTTGTTAATATATGCAAGTGATTAGAAAAGCTATGAGATAAAATTAAAATTTTATGCATGTATGAAGAAAAGCCTTATCAAGGAAGTTTAAAGGGGCAGCGTTGCAAATTAATATTTATTTACAATGATACACAACTAAGTCTACTTCACCCTGGCTTACATATTGACATACCATATATTACCCTGTTTGAGAGATTCTCAGACTGCTGTTAACCACACCCATTTCCTCTTCTTTGTCACACACAGATGGTCCCATTTTTCAGGCTCATTCAGAGTTAGATATATTTATGTGGCTGAGTTCCCATCAGAATGATAGGAGCAATATGATGTGTTCTATTTCAGTTATGGTTAATTAAAATGTCTTATCTACTCTATTCTTTGTTCTTTATTCTTCTGTTAGATGCATACAGAGGATAAGAAAGACCCATGCGTTAGTAGAGATATATTGTATAAACTAGGAGCCTGGATCATTGACTAAACTCAGAGAGGATGGATGATCTGCCACCCTGTACATTTGTCAACTATTGTTTTGAAAATATAAATTTCTACTGTGTTGCAGCATTTGTTTGGTTCATTTCTACAGCACTTAGCCTGCCCTAAGTAACACAATGAGTAATAATCATAATATAGAAACAAAAAGAGTATATGGAAAAAAATGTCTGCATTACAAGGAAATGTATTAATATCTAGAAGACTCATAAGAAGAAAATACTTTTGAAATTAAGCAATGTAAGAACCAAAGAATAAATTTAGAATGTTGTTGGTGTCCTTTATGAATTGCAATGAACTTGCTCTTATTTTTGAGAAAAACAAAGTCATAAAGAACGAGCCAGAGGAGATGTATAAGATAACTGAAAGAGGACAGTAAAATAAAAAAAAAAAAACGTCTACATAGTAGGAAAGAGAAAATTTGCTGCTATACAAAATTGAATCAATACGCTACAGGACAATATGAGAACCTCTCCTAGAATGCCAAGAATAAAGAGTAACAAATTTAAAATGTTGAAAAAGAAGAATGATAAATACCAAGCTTAGATAATGAAGTGAAAGGATACCAATCATTTTTTTACAGAAGCAATGACTAACTAAAGATCTGGAGCTGAAGAAATATGATAAATGATCTCATGGCTTTTTCTGTTTTTTGTTTTGTTTTTAGGAATATCAATTAAATGATTTATTATGATACAATTTTGAATTACAAATATAATAGTAACATTAATTATGCGACTAGGAATGGGACTACAGACAGCAAAGAAACACACACAGACACTAATGAAGGAAGAAAAATCAGTTGTTCTTGTGATGTTGTTGCACAAACTGAATGTCAGAATTCACAGGGCACAATTGTCAGAAGAGTGAATGGAAAAAGATATGACCTCAAAATATCAAGGCTTGCTAAGTAATCTTTCATGTGTACTCAACAGAAAACAAAAATAGTCTCAGGTACATAATGTTAAAAAATTAAGACTTTTACATACCTTTCTTTCTAAAATTTAACATATGAATCTAAATAAAAGATATAAAGCAAAGGTAGGTGTTAAAGAAGGACACTTAATAAACAAACAAAACAAAAATAGGCTCAGAGATATAGAAAAAAAACCTGAGGGTTGCTAGATGAGAGATGGGATGGGGGAGAAGGTAAAGGGATTAGAAAATACAAATTAGGAGTCCCAATATTGTCATGGGGATATGAAATACAGTTGGGGGAATATAATCAATAATGTTGTAAAGATTATGTAGGATGCCAGATGGACCCAGGACTTATTAGGGACACTACTTTGTAGACATAGACTGTGTAGAAGTCTGACCAATGTGCTACACACTTGGAGCTGAATTTGAATACTATTGAATGCCAACTATAATTTTATATATATATATATATATTATATATATATATATATATATAATATATATATATTCATGGGATGTGGAGTACAGCATAGGGAATATAGTCAATGGAGCTGTAACAGCTATATATGATGTCAGACGGGTAGTAGATTGAGGGGTTATCACTTTGTGAGGGGTGTAAATGTCTGACTATTACAATGTTTTGTACATGTGAAACTAATAAATAAAAAATGATACTTAAGAATTTAGATAATTAAATGTAAGTGCTGATAAAAGGTAATACCAAAATTTTCAGTTGTTTTATAAATCTGTAAAAAAGAAAGATGGCCTATTTTATATACATTATAAAAATAATAAAAACTCATCTCTACCTGAAACAACAGGTCATTGAGAAATTTTCTTCATATGGATGGAATATAGCAAAAATAAAGTGTATTAAATTATTTTTTAAATATAGGCTACTCAAAAATAATATTTTTATCTTAATTATATTAACTAGAAAAATAAAGCTTAAGATAAGTTTTTTTAAAAAATTAAAACTATTATAAAACACAAGATTGGAGAAGATTCAAGATAGCATGCATAGAGCAATATATACATGTAACAAAGAAAGCAAGATAATGTAAAAAGCAAAGCATAAACTGACAAAACACATACAAGACAATTTGTATTAGTTGAAACATTAAATTTGAAAGTTTATTAAGATAAAACTCTCATGTGACAAGTAGTCAAATATAACTGCTAATGTTTAAAATAATTAGACTTGAAATTAAGTAGCATTAAAAATAAAAATATGGACACATGTATGTTAAGTGAAACAAATGGATGACCATTTTACAAAAAAATTGCATATTCTCCCTTAAAGAGCTCCATATAGGACTTTAATAATGGCTATATTTAATGAGCTCTTACACTGTGCCAGAGACTGTTTTACAATTTTATAGCAATTAACTCATATATTTCTCTAAACTGCTCTGTGAATTAAGTACAATATGATCTTCATTTTAAAGATAAATATAGTAAGGGATTTAATTAATTTTCTCCAGTATCATGGAATTAGAAAATTATGGAGCTCAGAATGAAATTCAGGCCAGATGAAATCAGATCCCAAGGTTCTAAGTTCAGTACCTTTCTATGATAATAAAATTGTCATAAAACTTATATCCCTTGATCATACTACATTTGTGAGGGAAAAAAACAGTTGGAAAAAAACAAATATACCTTTCAGACATTTACAATGCAAAGAATAATCATAAAGGGTAATAATTAAAACAATGTTAGCAGCACTTAAATGTAATAGATTAACAAAAACGATTTTGTTTTAATGAAAGTGCTACAGACCTTACATATTTAACAATCACAGCAACTTCTGCTGTAAGAATAATAAAGGGCAAATCTATGTTTTATCCTAGAATAGAAAGCAAGTAGTTCAAGGCCATATAGCTATCAAGTAAAGCCAATATTTGCACCCAGAATTATTCTACTTCAAATCCCTTTACATAAAAATGTACTATGTTATGTCCTAATAAAATAACAAGGTTGGTTTACATATAGTATATATGTATGAAGGTTTGATCACAAAATAATGTGAATGCTGCTGCTAAGTGTCATCCAATGGAAAGGTGGGCATCTTCGATACAGGAAGCAGCACAACAAACCTTAGTAATGTGTGTGACAATTTTCAACATGTTTGGTATGATCAGATGGGTGTGAGCTACGGTTTGAGAGAAGGTGTGTTTTAAAGTGTAACATAAATCATCCTCCATCATGACAATGCTCTGTGTCACACATTGCTTCTGGTATACGGCAATTTCTGTCAAATAAAAACATTGCAGTGTGTCTTTATCCACGTTATTCACTGGATTTGGCACCGTGTGACTTCTGGCTCTTCCCCAAAATGATTCAGGACATCAAGGCAGCCACGACAGCATAGCTAAAGACACTCATGAAAGAGGACTTCCAGACTGCTTCAGAAAGTGGCAAGAATGATGGGATAAGTGTGTTTGAAATGAGGGGGAGTATTTTGAGCAATGTGTCTTTTACTATATATATATTTTTTAATTTAAACATTTACCGTATTTTTTTATCACACATTTTGATCACAAAAGATATATACCAGGGGTGCCAAAAAAATGTATACACATGACTTGTGACTCATCTTTTGTTATTGGTATATATTGAGTATTACAATTTTAATACAGTTTTTTTTCTTTTCTTAAAATGTGTATACATTTTTTGGCACCCTCTGTTTATATATCTTTTATAAAATATATGTATATATATATATATATATATTTAAATTTTTTTCCAGCTTTCTTGAGACATTATTGACATATAACATATGTAAGTTTAAAGTAAACCGCATGATGATTTGGTAAACATACATATTGCAAAATGATTACCACAATAAAATTAGTTAACACCTCCATCCCCTTACATAATTACCTTTTTTGCATGTGAGGTGAAAGAAAACAGAAATAAGTGTAATGAGAATTCAACTTAAGAAACTGAAAAAAAGATAACAAAGGGAAGTTTCTGAAATTATGTTAAAACTAAAAATTAATTATATTGAAGTTAAAACATAAAACTGACAAATGTGTTTAAGAGTTATTTATCTGACCAATGAATAAAATAAATAAACCTATGGTAAAAAAACAATAAGCAAGAAAATAAAAAGGCACAGAGAAAGGAAAAATTAAAACAGGCATTTGATTTTAAGAAAACAGGCAATTTAAAAAAAGCTGTAGGAATTACAGCATTAATTCTACCCAGAAAATTTTAAACCTTAAGAAATTAGGCAGTTTTTGAGAAAAACAGTATGTTCTCAATTTGATGAAAGCATAAGTTAAAATAGATGAGAATATTTTTAATTAAAAATAAATTAGTAAAAATAATTGATTATTCCAACAAGAGTTCTTGACTTGGACTGTGCTAGAGTCCAGATCTTTCATACAGTGTATAATTTCTTCGTCCTTGAAAGAAGAGAGAAAAAATGTGGAAATTCTCTTCATTCATTCTGTGAAGTAAGTAAAACCTGGCACCAGATTCTGATAAAGATACCAAGAAAACAACACGAGCTGACTGAAAACCACTAAAATCCCCACCATCACCACCAGAACCACCACATTTGGATGCTTGATGGGTTCGAGTAATGACGTATATTTTGCAATTAGAAAAATAAAAAAAATTATTGCCTTAAATCCCAAATATTCAATATTCGTTATTATTAGTATAAGGCATAGCTCTCAATTGATTGACCCACGAGTACTTCTGAAACACCCTAAACAGAGGCAGCTCTCTGATGGTTTTTTCATATATTTTATACTTTCCTAGTAAGGATTAAAATCACAATACACCCAGGGCCAGCCGAGTGGCTCAGTTGGTTAAGAGCTCGCTCAAGGGTTTGAGCTCTGAGCAACAGCGGTTCGAGTCCAGCCCGAGCTGAGCAGCTGCTGAGCTGCCAACAGGTAGTAGGATGGCTCAGCAAAAAAAAAAAAAAAAAAATCACAATACACCCTCTTGTTTAGCATTTACTGATAAATACAAAATGATTTCTATCTCAGTTTCTTAAAATATTAGATCTAAAATTTAACATCTATAATGAAAAGCAAAGCATTGTTTTTCTCCTTTTGATGCAGAAGCAAGCAAAAACCAAAGCCTGAACATCTTTAGATCTCCATAAGTATAATAATTACTAATATATTGTAACCAAAAATAGAAAAATGATTCAACTATACTCTGGAAGGTCTACTTAATGAAATATGATAACAATTATTTATAGTAATAATTCTAATATCAAAAATTATGTGCCAGGAATTTTTCCAAATGTTTTAAGCACATATTACCTCATCTAAGCTTTGTAACAACCCTATGCGGTGGTTTCCCAGATATGGAAACTGAAACCCAGAAAGGTTTGGTAACTTGTCTGAGACTTCAAGTACCTGGACACACATACACATAGTCTGGATTTATCTGGGTTTGTGGTTGTAACCATACACCATAAAATATTAACAATAGAAAGTGAAAGTAGAATTTGCTGGTTTTCAACCTAGAAAATTGTTTAGAAGAGCAAGTGCTTTTAGCAGCACCTCTCCTTCTGTAGTCCTAACTAACCCTGATCTGCTACTTACAGGAGATACACAACACTCTGCCTTCCCTTGTCACTGTTCCCTTCAACAGAGACAGCCTCAAAGGAGATTTATGGAGACCTGCTAAGCACCTCAAGCTCCTGGTAAGATTGCCCCTCCCTTGGCTTACATGCTGTCTGCTTCCAAACTGAGTAACTGATTAATCTTAAAAAGGAAACTATAATTAGAATCGATTACCTAATTTCCCCTAAGAAACCATCATAACTAATCTAAACATTCATAGCGCTATTTATTTTAGAAACAACTAAAATTCCAAAACTGCCACAATCACCCATGTGGCTCTATACATTCCCTAATTGGACCCAATGTCTTACCATTTTCTGACTTCCCAAACACAATCAGCATGTACTCTGTCAAAAGAAAAATCCCTTATATCTTTATAAATTATTTCTCAGTCATTGAGAAACCATTTAATTCTTATACTTTCAAACCCTGTCAATCCTCCAGGGCCCCTGCTTTCCCTGCAGCACTCTCACATGGTGGCTGGGATTTATTTATGTTGTTTTTCCTTCCATTGTGTTCCTTCCAGAACCCCTGCACATGGGTCTAGGCCAGAGAAGAGGTTTACTCCAGTGCACACTGCCAGCCCTGTTCCTCTTCCCTCAGCTCCTCAGTTCTTTCTCCTTAGTTTATATTACCCACTCGCTCTCTCTCATGTAACACAAGGCCTACACACATTCCTGCTTTATCTCCCACAGTGACTGAACATTTTAGTACCAGGCTCATTGTCTTTTTACCACCATGGGCAACTACAACACCCACACAGAATGCCTTTCAAACGCCTCAGCTTCTCAGCCCAATGACTTACTGTCAATGAGATTTTCTCCTAAACCACTTAAGATACCTATTCCCATTGGTAAGAAGTGCCATTGAAAATAAGCACCATTTCAAAAAAGTGTCGCAAACTGTGTGTCTCGGTGCTCATTCTTTGACCTCCCCTTCTATTTTTTCTTCTCACTTAGTGTCCTGTCCCCTTTTCAAGAAAGCTTTGAACAGTTTGGGACCTCCATTTCAATGGAGTCTCTTGGTGTTTGTGGTCCAACACATTCCTTTTTTCCTTACTTCCCATGTTTTACTTCCTTGAAACATTTCTAGAATAATACTTCTGGATATATTGTTCACCAAACTGCTTCATTTCCCTCCATCATACTCCTTTGACCCAGACATACTAGTAATTCTCACCGATATTCCTGGTCTTCCTTACATCCTGGGTCTAAGAGAGTCTTATACTCCTTTGGCTTGGCCAGTTTTGATGAATGAAACATGAATGGAAGTGTCATGTGCCACTTTTGGGGAACAAATATTAGACAATCAGTGTGTGATCCTGATTGTATTCTCTTTATCGCTGAGGTAATCACAGAAATGTGTTAGTATGGAGGTGCCAAATATCAAAGCAACTGAGCTAATACAAGGCAAACAGTTGCCCTGGAGAGTTTGCTGCATCCCCATCAGCTTGTGGGTGAGTGATATGATTTTATTCTGTTATGCCAATAAGATCCATAGAGTCTTTCATTCATAGGGCTGCCAGGAGTTGCAACTGACTCAATGGCATGTAACACACACATGCCACCTAAGATACTGGAGTCAATTGGACTGGTACCTGAAAAATCCCTAAACCTGGGTAATCTCAACTCAGTATATTTGTGTTTCTACCTGAGCAGCTAGAACATGAAAGGAGAAGAATCACAACCTTGCAGACTTGTGACTATGAATCTCAATTGCCCTTCATATATTTCCTGGAGTCTTCAGCGTGACTATTTCACAATTTCCTCAGTCTACCAAATACCCACTTTATCCTATGCACAGTTTATAATCTGTGTTCTTATTTTACTGAGGATTTAGAAGCCATGATAAATTAAATGTCAAATTCCCCACTCCCAATACCAAGTCTACATGTCTACCTAAACTTATACCCATATATTGTTTTCAATCCTATTAAAGTAGAACAGCTGTTTTTGTTCCTCCCTAAGAAAACCGCCCAAATTGACCTTGATCAGACTCTCCTCTCTCCTAATGAAAGACTTTGTTTCTGAAATTATTCCCCATTTATATAAATATATTTCCTTTTTACTGTATCTCTCCCAAGGATACCCAGACATGTAATACATATTTTCTTAAAAAATAATTTTAAAAATCCTTGATCACCTCTTCATCTCCTTATCTGCTACCCTAAAATTCCTAAAATAATTGACACCTTCAATCCACCACAGCATTTCTGGTCAACGTCCCCAAGGCATTTCATCTTACCAAAACAAATGATTTATTTCAGGCCTCAATTCACCCAATCGGCCAAGTTCTCTGTTGGATTTTACATATTTGCTCACCTCCTTCCTCCCTCCAGGAAAAAAAAAAAATTAACTTATCTTCAGCGACATCAAGACCTTAGCCTTACTTCTAAATTGCTGTCTTTCTTACTGTCTTCTACTGGCTTCTCTTTGTTTGAACTCTAAACGTTAGAGTATTATAAGGTTTAGTCAAGGACCTTCTCCTGTTTTCTCTACTTTGCTTACACTAACTCTTGGATGATCTTACCCAGTCCTGTGCTTTTGTCTATAAAATACTAACTGCTAAATTTATATTTTTATTCTGAACACTTCCAATGAGCTTCTGAACCAAATATGGAATTCTGTTAGACACCTATATTCAGGTGCCCAATAAACATCTCAAATTTAATCTGTCCAAAGCATTTTCTTACTTAACCCACACATTCTTCAGTCTTATTCATCTCTGTAAATGGGACCATTGGCTATCCCACTGCTCAGACCAAAACCTAGAAGTTATCCTTATTTCTCTAACTTTCCTTGGGTCAGCAGACAAACCAAAGCACGCTCTCTCATGATGGCAGTAGTGAAAGAGAAAGTATGGAAAACTGTGATGGTTCTTAAGGACCAAGCTTGGAATTGGTACTCTATTATTTCTGCCTACATACTATTGGCCAAAAACAGTTTAAATCACAAGCCAATAGTTTCAGGAGTCAAAATTTGAACCAACATTTAATCTATATTCTATGTACCATTGATAAAATTGTTTCTGAGTTAAGATAGTATTAGAATTCTAAGCAATAATAAACAATGCTTTTTCCATAGAGGTTTTGAAGTATGCAAAGCTTTTAAACAGAAATTGTATATTTATCCATATTATCCCATTTGATTCTCAGGCAATACTGCAATATGCATATTTTTACCATTTTACAAATGAGAAAACTAAGGATCAGGAAGGTAAAATATCTTTTACTAAATCACTTGTTTATATTTGAAAAGTTATTGAAATCCACTACTTATTTTTGTTTAGATTATAAACATTCCCCTCCCCTTTCCCTGCTATATCATAATGTCTTTTTAACTTATTAAAACAAAACAAACTTTGGAATATAACATGTTATAAATTGCCTACATGAGAACAAACAGTTTCATCCTCAGCAACAAATATGTATTCATGTTACCAATAAAACTTCACCTTGTAAATTTTCCAGTGATTCTTAGAGTCAGCTTTGATGGATGATGCTGTTACTATTGCATCCAAAGCCTTTGACAACATCACTGCCAAATCAATATCCTTTCCCATATATCATGTAAGAAGTCTTAAAGAGATTACAAAATAAAAGTACCCAATACTTTCAGAGGATTAACATAGTGATACTGGTGTCTAGATGCTAGATAGTAAAATGGGATTTTTCTTTGTAGGCAAAATGGTATATCAGAAGATTAGATTTTGGGTTGCAAAACAAAGTTCTGTCCTTATTTTGGTCCTTAGCTTAACAATTATTTAGCTAAACTCTATGGAACTCTTTTAGTATATAGTTTTTTACCATTTGAGAAAGATCTATCATATAGAATTTTTCAATAAAGGGCATGGTTTTCTAATTTAGTAATGATGGGAAAGCTTGTCACGTTTTAACCATAAAAAAAATTGCAGTATTTGTTATCAAATCTACAACATCATGAGAAAGCGAAGAGGAATCTCTTTCAAGCATACTACACTAAGGGGCCCCAAATTGCTTTCTCTACTCTTCATCTGAGTTTCTTGTCTCAGTTCAGCTACACTAGCTATCAAGGGGGTTGACCAGGACCTAGGAACAACTTACAACTATTGCTAGAGACAATGGTAAGGAGCTTAAATTTTTCCACCAAATATTCAGTTTTTTATTTTTAAATTTTGCTGTCTCTAATGTTTGAGGCAAAGTTCATGGCTCTACTCCAGGGTACAATTCACAAATAAAAGTTACCTGAAAACTCCTTTTAAGTGTAGTTAAATTCATGATTTGAAGGATCAGTCATGTGCTATGTTTTCCACATTATTTTCACAGTGCCTAGAAAGTGTCTGACACCTGGTGTAATAAAATACATATTTAATTAAATAAATCAATTGTGTGAAGTTTTTATAAGGAATAAGTACAAATCTAATGAAAATTATTAGTGTTATGCTTTATGAAAGAACAATTATAGAGGAAAATAATACTGTCATATAAGGTTTCAAAATTTCTATTAGTTATCGTGGATTACCAAAAATAAATAGAATTCTCAAACAAATAAAATAAATAAACAGTTTCCACAAAAGGAGAGATGTTATTACTTGTGAAACTTGGAGAAAGTTATGAAACATAAAGCTCCGATAGCACTGTTGTGTAAAATGACTCTAGCAGGAAAAAAGAAAACCCAGAAGAAGAAAAAAACTCATAGATCTGTTTTATAACAAAATCAATAAAAAAAAATGTCTGCAAAAGCAAAGAAAACAATTTTGAGAGTCAAGTCAATCCATAAAAACATAGGAAAAAGTTGAAAGAAGTACTTAGTACCTGAAAAAGATTCAGATTCCATCTCTGACACTATTTCATTCAATAATTTATGACATATCATTTAAAAATCATCAGCTAGGCTTTTCTCGTGTATAAGAGTAAAACAATTAACACAACTTCTATACAAGATATACAGCTATATAAATCTTTACAAAGATTACAAAATACTTTCAAATGTATTACATAATTTGTAAATTACTCAAAATTTTAACCTTTTAAAATTTTAATTACTCAAAATGAAATAATTGATTTAAAGGTATTTTTATACCAGAAATCATGTAACAGATATAACGTAGCTTTGTTATTTTGTTACCATATAGGTAAATTTTAACCTCCATATTTTAAAGAATGAAAGTGCAGGATTTTTAAGGAAGCAGTTAAATACCATGGAATTGAAAGGAAATTTTTCAATTGCTTTTGATCATGCTTATATTATAATTAAATATAAAATCCCTACCTAATTTACAGATTCTTACATAATCAGACCCCAGCCTTCTATTTTTCAATTTATGTTTCTCTGTTTCTTACTAGTTTTCTCCAGGGGGGTCTTAATTATGCCGATTTCATTCCTGCCATAGAGGTTTGCTAGATATTTCTTCTATCTTTGCTGGTCATTTAGACATTAGGCCTTCCTTAAGCGCCTGTTCTATGGTAGCATCCAACGACTCTAACAAATCACTTTATTTTTATCCTTTTTAGAATACTCATCACCTCTGATATTTTCCTGTGTCTTTATTTATTTATTTATTTTTTAGTTATTTATTGTTAACCTCCTCTCCCTAGAGTTAATCTCCACGAGAACAGGAACTTGGCCTTTGTTCTTCATCACAGTATTCCCAGTGCCTAGAGTGATGTCTGGCAAAGAGTTGATTCTCAACATACGCATGTTAAAAAATCACAGAGGGCTTCCAAGACAAATTCTTCTTTTGGTGTTGGGGAAAAGTCTCAGAGTGGTGCAGTGTTTGTCCAAGATACAAAGCCAGTTTCTTGAATCTGGGTTCCGTTACCACTCTACTTTACCATGGAAATTAGCACTAATTAACTCCTTTATTGGTTTTACTATCCCAATTCACAATTTCATGTTTGAATTATTGCAAGCAGCATAAATCTACGATGATGTTGAGAAATACTGCTATGAAGTTGAGAAATAGTTCCAGAGTTCTAAGAAAATGCAGGCATACTGCCGACCAAATAAAAAGAAATGCTGACAAGTTGATCTGGCTCAATCATCCCCTCAAATAACAGAAGGAAAAAAATGTATGTATAAAAGAAATTATTTCAGTCAAAAGGATCCTAAAGGCACCTAAAACTCCAGATTGTGGAAGTGACACTGGAAAGAGTGATATCAAAGGCTTATCGATTTTTGTGATTGCAAAGTATTGTTTCTAGTAGTTTTAATATAGACATTAAAAAAGTGAAAAAATAGTGGTCACACTTTGTGATGGATAGTTAAAGACAAGATAAAAGTATATACAATTGGCTTTCCATTCCCACGGGTTCCTCATTCATGGTTTCAGCCAACTTTGGATCAAAAAAAAATATATATATATATATATTTTAATTACCTTGTTGCTGATATGTACTATGTAGTTAGGCCTGTGATGGTTGCATCTGTATTAAACATGTACAGGTATTTTTTTGTCATTATTCCCTAAACAATACAGTATGACAACTATTTACACATCATTTGCATTGTGTTAGGTGTTATAAGTAACCTAGAGATGATTTAAAGGATATAAAAGGTTCTGCACAGGTTATAGCAAATACTATGCCATTTTGTATAAGGGACATGCACACCTGCGGGATTTGGTATCCATGGGGTGTTCTGAAACCTATGCCTGGTGGGTGCCAAGGAGCAGCTATAAAAATCATTGACTAAAAAGGTTAATGAAAACAGTTATCTCTCCTGTTAGAAAGAACCAAAATCATAACTAATTATCCAGTCACTTTGAGTGTGAGTGGAAAAAAGGGAAGATTAGCAATTATTATACAACTTTAGGTGAAATCAAACATTTTCATAACATTTAATAGCTTATAAAACTAAATTATTTTTATTCTCAAATTTATTACCTAATTAATTGTAAAAGTATTTTTACTTTCCCTTTTTAAAGAAGGTAGTCACTTCAGCTTTGATGAAGAGTTTGGAAGTTACCACACCTGTCCTTAGATAAAGAAAAAGCTGGAAAAAAACAAGAAAATCAATGACTTTTTTTAGGCCCATCAGAAAACTGAAGTCACAGGACAAACAGGTACCATGAAATCTAGAGAGACAGTCACACATATAACACCCCCAATTTGCTTACCTGGAGCACAAGCCACTGGGCACCCTAAGCTGGGAGAAACAGTAGGAAATCACTTAATCAGTAACACTGACTAATTCTTGAAGGCTGAGTACAGACTAGTATGCAACTGAGAAAATCCTGGGGCAACAGTCAGAGTCATTAGTTTTCCCCACAAAGTCCACTAGGTTCTTACGGTCAGAATTCAAGAATTATTCTCCTTGTGGGCCTGAAAGTGGGATGAGATGAGGAACCACTGTGTAACCCTCCCAGCCTTCTCCCTAATAATGGTTTACCCTCCAGGAGAAGGGTGACACCAGTGGGCAATACTGAAATCTTATTCCAGCTAGGGTAAGGGATCCCCATCCCATTCTAGCTTGCTATAGCCTTCCTGACTCAACTAAGTGGGTAAACATCCATACTGAACAGAGAGAGAGATTCAAATAAATAGACTTGAGAATGCTACAGCTAAGGAGAGCAGTAATGGGAAAGAGAAAAAAAAAAGAAATACTACTTTAGAAAAGACAGAAACACTTGTAAAGGCTACACTCCTGAAACAGGCTCCATAAGAGACTGTTACTTAATCCAAGGATCATAGGAGACTCCTCCTCCCCACACTTTACCACCATACCAATAGCACTCTGCCATAACAGCATGGATTACAGCTGCGAGATACAGGCCCTCCCAGAGAGGCAGGGCAAAGCAAAGCCCCAAAGCCAAGAAGAGAGACCAAAATAGACACTAGAAGAATCGGAAGTCCCTGGTACCTATAAGTACAACAAACATTGGATGTATCCCAGCTCTTAGCCAGATTAACATAAATCCTCACATTAAAGGACACATGTCCAGTTTTCACCAAAAATTTACAAAGTACATAAAAAGACAAGAAACAACAAACTCTGAAGAAACAAAGCATCATCAGAACGAGATTCAGATATGACATGGTTGCTGTAATTATCAGGCAGGGATAATGAGCATATTAAGGCTCTAATGGGCAAAGTAGCTAACATAGCTAACATGTAAGACCAGATGTATAATATAAGCAGAAATAATCAAAATAAAATCCTTATAAATAAAAAATATAATACCAGCGATGAATAATGCTTTTGACAGGTTTATCAGTCAACTCAACAGAGCTGATGAAAGAATTAGTGAGCTCGAAGATAGATCAACACAAACTTTCAAACAGAAAAAAAAAAAAAAGATGAACTTAACCTTAACAATCTCATACAAAAGTAAGCAGCTAGTTTCAACCTCAGCTCCAGAGTATCCAAATTCTACAACCTGCTTTTACCTTTAATTTTTTACTCCAGCATGGTAAGAATCATTGTCTATCAAAAATAAACACAATGGATATAATATTTGAAATAATAATTTTCCTGAACATTTGATAAATGTCCATAATTTTAAAATGAATCCATGGTTTCACCACCATTGAGAGTCTAGTAAAATATCAGTTATATAAGTGATAAGAAATTTAAATTGATTTGTATTTTTCTAAATTGACATTAATAAAGAAGTACTCAAACATCCCCCATCACAGCAAATTCCTCAACACCAACAAGTAGCCAAAAAAATAAAGAAACAACTGGTAAGCAATTGTAAGACTGTTGCAGGGGAAGAAACGCATGAGCCAGGCTATTGGATAATTGGTCAGAAACAGGCTCCTGATATTCTTCCTGCAGACCGCCTGCTTGCAATCTGGAGCAGCCATGTTACTAAATTACATTAGTATTAGTTTTGTTACCCAAGGACGCATCCAGATTAGGAGCATGCCCAGCACATGGAAGTCACTGCATGAATACCTGTTTAACAGTTGAATGTAACTCTGGAAAGAGAGAGAGAGAGAGA
>NW_017732741.1:114288-173318 GCF_001890085.2 Hipposideros armiger
AGAGAGAGAGAGAGAGAGAGAGAGAGAGAGAGAGAATATCCAAAGCCATTATTTAGCTAATTAACAGAGATAAAAAGTCATGGTACCTGCCCTTGAGTTGGTTACAGTTAAGTAAGAGGAGAGATAATTGGGTGGCTGATGATTCTATCTCTTAAGGTACATAATGAGGCAGGTTCTGAAACGTGAAAAAACAAATAAACAAAAAAACCAAACCAAACAAACAAAAACAACCCTGAAAACTACAACTGTGTCATTGCTGGAGTGACCCTGCCAGGAACAGGTAACAATACACAAACATGAAATCTCTCTCTCCATATCCCAGCCTTTCCGTCTCCTTTCAATGTGCTCTATTGATAGAATCTACCAGAGATCCATCTGACAAAGGAGAAATGGAAGTTGCTGAGTCCCGATCCACATCATAAAGTAAAGGTAGGTTTGGAACTGAGAGACAATAGCTTCAAAACCAGCACAGTCCCCCCCTTTGGTGAATATTTAGCATCTACACACTCCTTTCTATTATAATTGATCTTCAAAACAAAACAAAAATGCCTTCTCTCAGCCAGTTATAAACAATGATAATGTCATCTTCTTTCAAAGTCCAGAATTCATCATATCCACCTCTGGTGATATTCATGGCATCCATGTCTAAATGATGACTTACTCCTCAAAAATATTAACAGTCTACTTTTAGTAACCTGAGGACTAAATTATAAAATGAAACACCAACAACAATCCTTACATAAAATAATGAGAAAAGGCGGGAAGAGGGGAGAAGGGAGAGGAGGAACAGAGGGAGGAAAAGGAGAGGGAAGAAGATGAAGATGAAGACAAAAAAAAAGAGAGACAGTAAATGTAAGCAACTAAATACATAACAAGCAAAAAAATATTCATAGCAACCAAAGTCCTTGTTTCTGTAACAAGTCACAAAGTCATAGTTTATGTTTACTTTTCTCTTCTGTTATTCATTTGCCCTAAGTCAGGACTTCAGCTACTCAGGGTTTTTACCTCATGGAGTAATTTATACCTTTATTATTGAATGTTTTGAATATTCTTTGGTTTTGACTTTTTATGCAACTTGGAATATTTGATACAGAAGTAGTAAGAGGTCCCTCCGAGAATACCCAGAATTTCAAATCTTATTTTTCCTTCTACCACATATTGGATGGTTATGAGGAGATGCTTGTTCAATTAGATGGGTTTTATTAATGGAAAACAAGAAAGAATTTGCTTTTGAATTTTTCACATTATTTTCTTGTTCTATAGTTACAGAGATAGGCTTACGATAACAAAAAGAAATTTTTAGCCAATTAGTAACCTGATATGGAAGGGGAAAAAATCAAGTAGAGATACTCCTCTTTTAATCAAACACAGCAACTTATTTCCTTATATTGATTGAAATGCTATTTGTTTAAATAAACAAAGATCTTTTTGTACCTTTTCTACTTCTGTTCCAGGAAACTGAGCCCAAAAGTGCTGACACGATCTTTTTCTTTTTCTTTTTAAACGTGCTTTTATGTGACAGGTCAAAACTATAGGTTATAGAACAACATTCCAAAGAAATGAAAAAGTGAACTATATACAATTTCAGTGGCCTCTTGAGGCTTTTCAGAATTAATGTCAACTCGAAAATCCCGTCAGTACTTATTACCTCCATCACCCGTTGTTAAAACAAGCCCACAATCTGCTTTCTTCTCTTCTTCGCTGCCCCAGAGAGATTGCTATCACTGCACTTTCCACTCCCTCCTTCCTCACAGCGTTATGACTTTTAGGTCCAGAAAGGAGATGATTTACTTCTCTTAACCCCCAAGAAAACACAACAGACAACTGTTGGAGCCAATCTCACAGAACAAAAGTCCACCGTGTGTTTTACTGGCTGCCGCTACACCGTGCAACAATCACCATAAATGAGCAGCACCCCCCAAAGATTTGTCATACTAACATGAAGGTAGAAAAATGGAGTAAAAACACATCAAATGCACAAATATATGTATGTATGTATTTTTGACTTTATATCTTCTAAATGGCTGGTAAGGTGCTTTGTAAGAAAAAGTACGAATTCAATAAACAGTTGCTGATAAAAACTGAGTTAAAATACTGAATTTAATGGATTAAGCCATTAAATTAATTTTTTCTAATCTATTTCTTTTATGTGTGGTGGGTAAGTGGGAAAAGAGAGCTGAGGTATAAAATCATGCAATTTTATAATCTTCTGTGAGATCCACACTTAAATTCACATATATTCAATCCCTTCAAATCGTACCTGGGTGTCAGTTTACTCCGTATTTTTGCATATTTGAAACAAGTCATATAAAAAAAGATTTACAGAAAATGCATGCCTTTTATCTATGGTTGAGTTTTCAAAGTTATTTCACATATTTCAGCTTAGATTCATGATGAAGAAAACATTCAAGCATCCACAAACATTTTGATTCTTTTAAAAATGCAAATTGATAATCAAATATAAAGTAAGAATTCACACATTTTCTATAAGCCATTAGATGAAAACAAATGTGGGTGAGTATCCCAAGAATAAAGAAGTATGAAAGTAGTTTAGAAAGCATATCAGTTGCTTGCTTTTTATTCTTTCTTAAATAACCTGCCTGAAGACCCCCTTTCAATAAATTTAGTGGAAGAAGTACACATTGCTGATATATAAAGAGAGCCACTTTTTTTGTTTTTCTCAAGGGAACTTGTTTGTTAAAATTATGAATATGCACTCATGACATATCTGCAGAGCTATCAATTTCATGCCTGCCAGTTAGGTGTTTTCCTTAATTTCCAGGTGTAAATATTGAGCTGCCTGCTCTTTGAATCTTCTATAAACATTCAATAATGTGATTTTTTTAAAGTGTCTTTCAAATTAAGTTTCTTCATAACATTGAACAATAATCATTGTTACTTTTCAACAAACATTTCTGGTTCCCTTTCTAGGTCAACAATTCAATTGCACTTTCCTGTCCCCATATAATTTTCAGTGAACCTAATGGAGTAAAAGTGACTTGTGTCACTCCTGGGGAGGGGCTTTAAGAACCAATGCATGAATGAATACGTGAAACTGTACTCTCCTTTTCCTAGGTGCAACCTCTTCTTCTCTGGGTCCTTTTGTAAGTTTAGAGCAGGGGTTGACAAACTGTGGCTCACGAGCCACATGCGGCTATTTGGGTACGTACATGTGGCTCTGAAGTAAAATTGAAAATGAAGATAAAACTATCATAGTTTCATTTATAAAATGTTTAAAGGATATTATGCACATAATGGTGATTTTATCTGCTGTATGGCTCTCAAATAATTTTTAAATTTTTGTGAGGGACAGGATTGGCTCTTCTGTCTCAAAAGTTTGCAGACCCCTAGTTTAGAGAGTGAAATTTCCTTCCAACCTGTTTTGGGAACTCATAATTAGTAGAAAATACATTTGATTGTATTTAACAGCAGAAATTTGGAGGCTATTTTTTTCCAAAGCATAACCCATAATATAATCTCTCCTAACAGGCACATGTAAAAATCTTGTTTTCTTTGGAAAAGGTTGACATGAAATGTGTAGCGCCTTTTCTGCACTGTATGTTCTAAGCTTTGGTTAGAAAATGGGGGTATAAGGGATAAACAAGAAATGAAGGGACAGGGAGTTGGAGTAGGAATAGAAAAGGGAGATTGGAGAAAATATAGTAATATATTGTTTTAATAATTACAGTAAAGTTAGTAAGAGCTTATGTGATCTACTGTAATTTTGATGACTGGAAAAGCCTGATATAATATTCAACCATAGCCTCTAACCTCCTCTCATGCCCTAGTGCTTTCTTCTTATATGACTGTTGCCACTGTGGATGCTTTCTGAACATTTTAAAACCTTTCCATCATAATGACAGTGAGGAATTAGATTCACAAACAGCTTACTTTGTAACATACATCTCAAGACTCCAAACCAAATACGATGTTTATAAGGTTACTAGACATATAGAATGCAATGTGTTCTCAGGAGAAATGACTCATGTTTATTTTGGATGTTTATAGGAATGTGCATTCTCCTGCAGGGAGAAAATTTGCCCGATTATAACAAATATGACAGCAATGCTCGATAGGAGAATAAAAGTCAAGTTGAAAAGAGACCTTTGCTGAAGCTGAATTCAGGATAGACTTGATAGACTTAACAAACAGGGAACTAGTAATAAAATAACCCAAGGATTACAAAGAATTTTACATCTGGTAATCGCTTTAGCACAGCAGACTCCACCAGCATCCTTCATCTTCTCCCCATTAGATTTCTGTTTCTCAAGCTTGCCACTGCTAAAAGGCCACAGGAATGGCTTTTCTTGCGTAGCCTTTCTATCTCCCAAATTCAATCACTACTATTTGCCCAGTGTTTCTAGTAAATATATTTAGTTTCTAGCTCCTTCCCTTAAGATATTGCTTTTAGTTTTCTAGCTCACTGAGTAAATGTTAAGTTATTGATTAAAATTAAAATGAAACAATATTATTTTTAAGCTGAAAGGCAGTAAATTATAAAGGTTGAAACAACAGTCTCTTTTAATTGTGTTAAAACTGCATTTGAATGCCAGCCTTACCATTTAAAACACCTGTGCTTTGAACAAGGACTTAAGACTTTTTTTTAAGCACTTAGTTTGATGAATTTTTAATGTGCAAACACCACTTAGTTCAGGATATAGAGCATTTTCATCATCCCAGAATGTTCCCCCATACCTCCTCCCAGGGGTATCTCTTTTATTTTTTAATTTATTCGGGTGATACTGGTAAGTAAAATTATATAGGTTTCAAGTGTACAATTCTATAATACATCATCTATATATCATATTGTGTGCTCACCACCCAGAGTCAGTTCTTCCATCACCATACATTTGACCCCTTTTACCCTCTTCTACTACCAGCTACCCCTTATCTTCTGGTAACCATTAAACAATTGTCTGTGTCTATGAGTTTTTGTTTCTTTGTCTTGTTCCTTTGTTGCTTTCAGTTTGATATCCCACATATGAATGAAGTCTTTTTCTGACTTACATATTTCACTTAGCATGAAAATCTCAAGGTCCATATGAGATTGCAACCTTGGCCGGCACCTTCACGGCAGCCTTGTGAATTCATAAGTAGAAAACCCAGCTAAGCCATGCCCAAATTCCTGATCCACAAAAAATGCGAGCTATTAAAAATATTTTGTTCTACCTCCTTGAATTGGTGGTAATTATTCCTCAGCAACAATAGATAATCAAACTCTACCTTCCACTTACCTTACTGGTTGGCTAATGTGAAAGTCCATGCTGGAATGCCAACTCTTGAATGCTTTGGTGATGTTTTTTACTCATCAAGAAATGAACTCTTTCTTTTTTCTTAGATATCATTTGAAATATGTCATTCTAGCTTTTATTCCATTGATTTGTATTTGTTTTTGTGTTCACATATTATATTATCTAAAATAGGGATGCTAGCATATATTTTGCTGAGTGCTGTGAAATGTGGCTATACAACATTGCCCAGCAATCAATACCTAATATGATTTTCTTGAGGATAGGGACTTATGATATATTTGTCTGTATATCATCAGCTCATGGCATGTATTAGGTATTTAATGAAAATTAGAGCTCATTGGTTAACTTTGTAAACTTTAAAAAAAATGGTGTTTGCCTTTTTTTCTAAAGATTTTCACAATCTTCCTGGCCATGAATCTCCTAACTATAAATCTGTAAGAAATGTGGACTTTTATATAGGGACAGGGGTGGGAGGGCTTGCAAAAACATTACAAACTGTGTGTCTTTGGCTATTCTATAATTATATTTCAGTAATATTTATATTAAATTGAATAAAACCACATATGGCCTTATATAGTATGCCAAGAAAATTCCCTTATATAGCTATCCTCATGAATGAAGAATGAAATACACAGCCAGCTTTCATTTTTCTGCAAGCTTGAACCTGAACAAAATATATCAGAAACATATAGAGAGGAGAAGGATTAAAGCAGTATGTTTTCCTAACTCGGTCTTTGTCTTTGTTTCTTTACTTACTTCATTTCACCCTTTGAATTCCTTAGTAGCTGAATATGAATAAAATGAAGGGGCTAATAAGGATTAAATAGCAAGTATTGCAGAATACCAAATATACAAAAATTGTATAGGTTCCAACAATATGGATACTACTGTGTCATAAAATAAAATTCAAAGTGACATAAATCACCATTATTAAATATATGATTGGTAAAATGTATTAGCATCATATTTTTAGATCTGTAGGTAAAAATCCAGATTCCGGAATCCAGAAACTTTCTTTAATAGCCAAGCCATTTGAGTATGATAAATGCACTGATGACACCATTTTAACAGGTGGTTTGGGATAGTAATCCTTGAGATGAAGTAGTTTATCTCTACTGTTCTTGCTTTTATTGCTTATTCTTTTGTAAAATGAGCTAGGGTATTCATAAGCATTCGGATCAGCCTCTTATTTTTTTTCTTCAATGTCATCATCAAACAGATTATGTGTACTGCAGTTCCAATTTTATTAGGTTCATTTTGTAGGACTAAATTTTTTATTCAAATTATTTTATTGAAATCAGCAGCCTTATCATTTCATTTCATTCAAAAATACAAAGACCATCATTTTACAGAGTTGGCAGCTTTTGTGCTTCAGGGATTCTTTAATTTAGTTGGCTACTCTAATAAGGTTATATTTCATGTATGCCGACTACACCCTTTATGATTGTGCTACTCCTTAGAGAACTCACAGACAAAATAAAGTAGTTTATTGCATAAGAGATGGCAATTGCATTGACCATTAACCTCGATAACTTACAAAGGCTATACAGAAGCTTATAAAACATTTTGTAGTCAAGTTTAAAGTGGTACAGGATGTTTGTTCAAGCTGAAGCACTGATATATAAAGGAAAGTCTTATATTCTCTCTCCTAGTGAATAGACCTATGCCTTCAAAATCAAGTGTATCTTGTATATGTATATAGGAAAGCGAAAAAAGTTTGCCTAGCATTGCATAAGGGATTTTGGCTAACACATTTGACTGCAGTGTATGTGGAAAATATTTCCATAACACAATATAGTATCAAATTTGAGTTCTAATTAGGATACAAATAAATTTTATACAAATAGCAAATTGCCTCTGTTAAGTTTTAATGCAACAATATTAAAAATGCATAGATACATGCATTCTTTATTTAACTGGAAAATCAGATAATTATTACCAAATAAATATATTATTTATACTTGTTCAGCATAAAATAAGAAACCATTTAAACGATAATTTTCTTTACACCACTAACGTCCATTTAATTTTTGCTTTGCAAGCAAATGCATATATTATGTTCCAATTGCTTTACAAGTAAAATTAATTGAAATTATATATTTTTAAATCACATTCTTTTCTGTGTGTAGTATATTTACATATTAACTTAGAATTTACTTTTAGAGCTATGCTAAAATTGTTTCAAAGCAAAACTAAAATAAGGTTTTAAACATTGATTAATAAAATAAAACATTATCAAAAGTAGATTTTATAGGAAATAAGTAGTTTGCAAATGGAGACTGTTAGCTACAAGAAAACAAGAATACTTTCAAATGTGTGTTCTATATCAACAGTATTTCATTTTAATTCATAGAGCAGGTTATATTCAAAGAAATAGAACCTGGGTAACCTGATAGCTTCCTCACCAACTTTCTGATTCTCTTACTTTTGGAAGGCATAGAATCATTTATATAATATAAACTTTATGCTACTCTTTCGAAGAAAAAAATTGAACCTGACAATGAGCAAGATATAAAGGTACAGAAAGGCACATAAGTAGGTAAGTCAAGAAATAAATATCTTGCATATTTTCCTAATGTGTAATTCTGAAATCTAAACTACTTAAAACATCTGAATAAAATGTGATATTATAGCAAAGAGGGAGCAAGACATAAAATGAAAAAGTAATGTTGTAGCTGACTTTAGGGCATTTTAAGAGGGCCTTGGTGTTTAAAAACTGCTTTGTGAATAAAGGACAAGACTTTGATACCAAGAAAGGCTTCAAGTTGGAATTTGAAGTTTAGCACAAAGTTAATTTGCTCAAAGTTCTTTATCATAGATGAATGAGTGGACTATAAGAGCTATTCAGTCATCAAAAAAGAGGTAACAAGATAAAAACGCTCTGCTCCAGCTTTATCCCTACACAGGGAAAAAGAAAGTTCCTATGAGATATAACCTTCCTTTTTTGTGGCTTTGAAGATTTAATGTATACTATCGGTACTGTCGAGAGAATTCCCAGGGAAAAGAAATAACTCAATGTATAATATTATCCATTGAAAGGTAAGCGCCATAATGACAAGATGTTTTGATGCTGTGGTTGTTGATATTTACTGGTATATCCCCACAATATAAAACAAACCCTGCCACTTGGCAGGTGCTCAATAAGCATTTAATGAATAAATGAGTGAATTTAGTCTCAAGTTAGAAAAACAGAGACTAGGAAACAACATATTTTTAGAAGAACACAATCACAGTAAAACCTATTAAGATTGTCACAGAAAAAGCACCGGCAAATCTGTTTAAATCCAAAAATAAAAAATAAAAAAAACAAAGATAATTTGCCAGTATTCAGCATTACATTTTTTAAATGTCAGATAATAGAATTATTAGATAATAACAAAATAAGCATGTTTGGAATATTTAAAGTTCGTGAAAGACGAAATTAAAATGTAAGAAAAAAATATCTCAACATAAGAAAATCAGAAAACACCTACCAGAAACTAAAATATGTAGTCCTTGCAATTAAAATTTGAAAAAGCTCCTATAATGGTCATTTGGCACAATCTTGCTGAGAACAAGCAGGCAAGCTTGACAAAAGAGTTTAAAAACTTATCAGTAGGCATTCACTGTAGATATAATAAGCCAGTAAAAAACTAAAGGCCAATTTTAGTTCAGGATCAGGCATGTAAACAGCTTGGAATTCATTCCTTCATCTTTATAAGAAAAAGCTGAAAGAGTGAAAAATGAATGACTTTTATTGGACCCATCATATTGTAGACATCACCTAGCAAAGCATCAACTTAAAATCTCCAGAAGGCAGGTAAATCAAGAGCCATAGCAAAGACTGCTTACCTATAGCAAAAGCCACTGGAGCCATAAAATAATCAGAAATTAAATGATAATTAGATAAATTGCTGGAGGCTGACTATGCACTAGCATGAAATTAGGAACTACTGGAGGTCTTTTTGCAGGCGAGGCGGAAGGTAAATTTCCAGGAACCCTACCATAGTCTAATGGTGAATAGTAGACAGAGATCCCCTCTTTGTCCTGGCAGGAAAAGGGGAAGAGTAACCATTGTGAAATATACCTGAGCATAACTATAAGAAAGCCTACTATTCAGGGTAAGATGTTAGCAGAGCTAACTTCCATCTGTGAGTGGAGAATTCCTCTCACTCCTGTCCTCCCTAGACTTCTGTCACACCTAAGGTTGGGGGAGGGGATGGCATAAAACACTTGTGAAAGTCACAACTTAGAGACACAGGCCTAAAAGAATCAGATTTACTCAGATTAAATGCTTCCCTTCCTATAGTTTACCACCACTCTAACAGAGCTCCAGTAATACAGATTGCTTATAGCTGAAAGACATGCAAGACAGAGACTCACTGAGAAGGAAGACTTAGAGAACACCAAAATCAAGAGGAGAGACAAAAACAATTACTGTAGAAATTTTTAAACCTATGTTTCTTATAGCAACAACAAACACAGCCCAACTCCTAGTTAGGTTAACATAAATCCTCACGTTGAAGGGATACTTGCCTCCGTTCTTACTACCCAATACATCATGTCCAGCTTTCAACAACACAACACAACAACACAACACAAGAACAACAACAACAACAAAAACCCTAGCAGGAAATCCAAAGAACAAGAAAAACAAAACAAACAAACAACATACAGTCTAAAGAGACAAAAAAGAAAAGCTTCAGGGCCGATACAGATGTGACTCAGATATTGGAATTATCAGACGGGCAATTTAAAGTACTATAGCTAATAGGTTAAGGGCTTTAGTGGAAAAAGTAGACAATATGCAAGAACAGACCAATATTGTAAACAGAGAGGTAGAAACTCTGAGAAATAATCAAAAGGAAATGTTAGAAATAAAAAATATTGTAACAGAAATGAAAAATGCTTTGGAAAGATTGCTAGTTTTCTCAGTCTGCCATAACAAATTGCTAAAAATATGGCTGTTTAAAACAGAAATTTATTCTCGCACAGCTCAGGACAGATGTCCAAAATTAAGGTTCAGGAAGGTTGGCTCCTTTTAGGAGACTGAGGAAGAAACTGTTTCATGCCTCTCTCCTAGGTTCTAGTGGTTGCCAGAAATCCTTGGTGTTTCTCAGCTTGTAGATACACCTATTTAACTTTTGCCTCAATCTTCACATGGTCTTAATCTCTGTGTATGTCTTTTTCTCTCACTTATAAGGATCTTCTTACTGGATTTAGGGGCCATCCTAATTCAATATGATCTCATCTTAATCTTTACCTTAATTGCATCTGCAAAAAAACCTATTTACATATAAGAGGATATTCTGAGATTCCAGTTTGAAATGATAAGAATTACATTGGGCTTCTTTTAAAAAATTATGGAAGTAAGAAGTGACTGGAGTGAAACATGTAAAGTGTTGGAAGAAAGAAACAACCAACATTTTAATATTCACAAACACTATCGTTCAAAAGTGAAGGAGAAAAAAGCTTTCTAAGACAAACAAAAACTGAGGAAATTCAGCATAAGTAGACCTATTATGCAAGAAATGTTAAAATAAACTCATCAAGGGGAAGGGAAATTATATAGGTAAGAAACTAGGATTTACATAAAGAATTGAAAGAGCTGCAGGGAAGAAATAAACCTAGGTAAAATTAAATGTTTTAATTTTACTATTCTTTTTTTTTTTTTTTAAAGATTTTTATTGGGGAATTGGGGGGATGGGAACAGTGCTGGGGAATTGTGGGAAGGGGAACAGACAAGTTGCTGTCCTTTTGTTCTTCAGTCTAGTTGTGGAGGACGTTGCTTCACTGGCCCAAGTTGGCACCATCATTGCGCTCTTCCCGGGCGAGGCAGATCAGTTGCCGGCTTCTGGACAGCCGCTCACTGCGGCTGCTGGCCGCTCACGCTGGCTGCTGGCTACACATGGTAGCCCATGGCAACCCACTGCCACAGGGGCTGCAGCCTACGCCATTGCCGGTGACTCATGGCAGCCCAGCTCCAGGTTGAGCTGTTGTTCAGCATCTCAGCTGCGGAGGGCAGTGTCACTGGCCCTCATATGTGGGATCCGAACCGGGGCCCTCTGGCGTCCCAAGCCAGTTCTTAACCATCGCGCCACTCGGCCGGCCCTAATTTTACTATTCTTAATTACTCCAAAAGATGATCATTTAAACTAAAAATAGTAACAATGTATTCTGGAATTATAGGACATATATGTAAAATGAGTGAATAAAAGCAATGTTATAAAGGATGGAAGGGAGAAATTAGGCAAATTCTATTATGAAGTACTCACAAAATCCATGAAGCTATATAGTGTTCTTTTAAAAATGAGCACAGATTAGTTAAAAATGTGTATTGCAAATTCCAGAGTACTAACTCTTTATCTCTTAAAAACTATAAAAGGAAGAAAAAGACTGAAAAAAAATTGATGAACATAAAACAGTTACAGATATTGTAGCTGTTAATCCATACATACTATCATTTTAAATATAAATGGTTTAAATAGAATAATTAAGACAGATGTTATATGGGAGATTAAAATACATAATTTTATCTTGTCTAGAGAACATCCACTTTAAATATAAAAACTCATGGGTTAAAAGTACGAGATGAGAAAGATATACCATTATAACATTAACCAGAAGACAGCATAACCATATTAATTTTAGATAAATTAGACTTTAAAATCAGAGGATTATCATAATCAAGTGAAGCATTACCTAATGATAACAGGTCAATTCTACAATGGACATCAAATCTTAAACATGTCTGTCCTTACCAACAAAACATCAAAATATATGATTAAAAAGTGACAGACCTGCAAGAAGAAGTAAACAAATCCACTATTATAGTTCAAAGCTTCAACATACCTCTATCAGTAATTGACAGATCCACAGGCAGAAAATTAATAAGAACATAGTTAACCAGAACTACCCTATCAATCAACTTCATCTAATTGGCATTTATAGGACACTCCATTCAACAACAGCAGAGAGCACATCATTCTCAAGCTCACATGAAACATTCACCAAGGTAGAATATAACCTAGGCCATAGAACACACTTTATCAAACTTAAAAGAACAGAAATAATACAAAGAATGTTCTTAGACCACAAAGTAGGAAAAACAAACAAAAATAGCTGGATAATCTCACACTTGGAGATTAAAAAATACACTTCTAAACAGCATGTGGATCAAAGTCTGAAGGGAAATTAAAAAATACTTTCAACTAAGTAAAAACAAACTATAATTTATGAAAAACAAAATTTCTACTTTGTAGCCAATAAATAAACAGCAGCTTAATGAATACATGAATTTCTGTGTCTTAAGTATGTGTGAAAGTGAAAACTCCAACACTGAAAAAATGTAATTGTGTAGAATACTTCTTTCTCTACAAATGACTAATGGATATTCAAGATTCATATTAACTAGTTCTGCTTTTTGAAATTATTAGGATTATAAAGGATGTAAAGTAAAAGACTAGCTTTTGAGACAAAAATATTTTTCTCACTCATTTTTAAATTAACATTTTATTTTTCTGAAAAAGTGCAATAGAAAGGAGAACACTTTCTGTACCACTAAAATTCTGAGATAAGATATATGTATTTTCTTATTAATTAAAAATTTTAAAAAGTACTACCACCACACACACACACAAAGTGTAAGACCAAATTATCTGTTTTACAATTTAACATAAGCTGCCATATTTTGCTACGTACAGCTTGAGTTTTCAGTTATGGTAGAATGTATATAAAGGCTCCAAGAACATCAAATCAAGAAGCATTTAGCTACATGTCTGTTATTCTTATTATCAGTAATATTATCATCATTAAATTTTATTGTATAAATACTTCCTTCAGGTTTGTTTCACTAATTTCTCTCTATAGCAGAATAATTTTGCCATCTTATATACATCTCAAAATATTAATAAGCATTACATCAGCCAACAGTTTTCTAGACCTTAAAATAAAAAGTGAGATCATGTGCCATGATATGAATCTTTTCTTCCATAAACTCTTTACCTCTTTAAAACAAAGATTATCCAAATTCATTCAATGTTTCAATTTCATGTAAATATTCAAAATGATACTACATTTCTAAGAACCATAAATAAGATACTTCATTTAAAAATTGCACAAGCTCTACACAGAAGTAAAACCATAAAGGAAAATATAAATCTATTTCTAGATTCATGTGTATTTATCATATTCTCACTGCAAGCGTTCTTGTTGATCACTTTATTTCTAATAATCTTTTCTGCTAGGCTAAAGATTGTATAGATTTGGTCATTTTTATGCATTGATGCTGTCTAATATAACAATTAGATAATAACACTTCAAGAATATACAGGTTAGACAAACAGTATAAAATATGCATAATAAATCTTTGTGCTATAATTTAAAATAAGCATTAACTGGCTCTTGAAAAATATAATTTTGTACATGTTTCTCAGTGAGTCAGAAAAAAATAATACCAAATGTGTTCTAAATTCTCTACAGGATTAATATAAGAGGGGGTATTGCATATAATGGATTAAGGTCAGAGAAGATTTGGTAATTTCACCCACAGGAAAAATATATATAATATTTATATACTATATAATATATATTTATATGTTGTTTTATACACACTTACATAATTAAATATTTTACATATGAAGGTATGTATATATTATATAGAGGGTAAGAATTAACTTCTTGCAATTACACAATGGGTTTCAAAAAAATTGAAGTTAATTTTTAATTTATGAAATGTTTTTAAAATTATATTCAAAATCAGTATCCTATTATTAGAATAGACACTTAATGTATGACATCATTAAAGACTATTATTGCTGCAAATATTATTGGCATATGATGAATAATTTTAGCAAAATTCAAAATTCATACATTTAACTCAAGTAAGAGCATTAATATTTTCTTCAAGTGCCACTCATTGAGAACGGTTATAAGTATTTCAGTAAGGTTATATGTGGTCTCCCTTACATACTGATAAATATCCTTATTGCAAATGGAGTTAATATAAAGAAGATGGAATTTGATTATGGCTAGTGTCTAATGGAAGACAAATTGTGTTTAGATTGTAAAACAACAGATACTGTGATTATAATAAAGCCTTTGGAAATTACTTAAAGAGCAAAGTGAAAAAAAATTTGTTGAGGCCATCAGCTATATCACTTTGATAAGCACTAAAAGGAGAAATCACAACAGAGACATCTTGCTGTTTTTGCCTTGCTATTCCAAGTGGATAAATTCATTTTATGCCAATAGGCACTGCAGAAACCTTACTCAGTTTCTCTGTTAATATGACAATTTGTATAACATTACCCACAATGCCTCACTAAGTGATTTTGCTTTGAAAACAGATTTAATTGAGCCTTACTGAGCTGCATTAATGTGTCTGTTTAAATTGAGTAAACCTAATTATCTCACATGAAAGTTATGCCACCTCTGGTGCAACAATGCTAATGCAATTAAAGTCAGCCAGATGTATTAATTGAGTATTGTAAACATGCAGTCTATTTGGTAAAGAACAATTTATCATACATCAGAGGCTGGACAGTTTGTAACATATCCACACCAAATACAATATACCTTACTAATGCAATATTATCCTTGGTATAAAGACCATAAAACTCAGAATCAGTAGGCTATCATAAGTTTTTGGGAAAAACATCTAGGTGAATTTAAAATGTTTCATCTCATACATTTTTTGTTTTATACTTTGAAAACCAAATTATCTGAAGAATTCATAAGTCATGGACGTTAGCTCTTCACATTCTCCTAAGAAAACACATTAAATCAGAATAAGCCATCATTTCTGATTCCCCATGTAAGGAGCTTAGAAGTTGCTGCTTCATCCTCACAAATAAAAGTTAAACAGATAGGAAAATCAATAACTTTTCAAAGATCTGTAAAGGAAGGACACAGGACTCCTGCTGCTCTAAGATTGGTGAGATAGACAGGCGAATACAGGGAGTCAGCTTACTGGAGCAGAATGAGTGCCAGGATAGGAAAACCTGAACTATAATCAATAAATTACTAGAAGCTCAATTTAGAGGAGTCTGAGAATTAGAAACTCCAGAGGTACCCAGTCATAGAGTGGGGCCTCCACAATTTTGTGATATGTATCTCAAGGAAATCAATCAGATAACAGCGTATATCTGAGAAAAATCCCTCCTGCTTCAGACAGGATAAAAAGAAAAGGAACCATTTTGAAATACACCAGTGTACTCTATTCTTCTTCATAAGGGATGCCCCCATGAGGAATTACTTAATCAGAGTCTAATCATCTGGCATCTTATCAGTCTTACTCACAGAGGGAAGACAAATACCCAATTCCATCCCACTCTAACCATCCTTTCCCACCTAAGGAGGAGAAACAAAAATACTGAAAAGTACTTGTGAAGTTCACAGTCCAGAGGCATAGGCTCATTAAAAGACTGAGACCTAATCAGAGGACTATAGAACACTTCCCCTTTCCCAGCCTCACCTCCACATTACTAAAGTAACTTTCCATCACTTGGTAGATCATGTCCAGCTATCAAGAAAAAAAATCACCAGGAATATCAAAGGACAAAAAAACAAAATTTGATGAGACAGAGCAAGCATCATAACCAGACATAGCAGGGATGTTGGTATTATAAGGCGGGGAATTTAAAACAACTGTGATTAATATGCTAAGGACTCTAAGGGCTCTAATAAATAAAATAAATAGTGTGTAAAAAGAATGGACAATGTGAGCAGAGAGGTGGGTATTCTAAGAAAGAATCAGAAAAAAATCTTAAGATTAAAAACACGGTAATCAAAATGAAGAATGTGTTTAGTAGGCTTTTTAGTAGACTAGACACAGCTAAGAAAAAGAACTGAACTTAAGTATATGTCAGTAGAAACCTCCAAACCTGAAAAGTAAAGAGAACAGAGAAGAAAAAAAGACTTATTTTTTCTTTAACTGACCCAAGGACTGTGGGTCAGTTACAAAAGATATAATATGAACGTAATAGGAATACCAGGAGGAAGAAAAAAAGAAAAGAAACAGAAGAGATATTTAAATCAATAAAAAATGAATAATCCCCAAATTGATATTAGAAACCAAGCCACAGATCCAGGAAGCACAGAGAACACCAAGCAGATTAAATACCAAAACTACACCTACACATGTCATTTTCAAACTACAGAAAGTCAGGATAAAGACAAAAAAAAATTGAAAAAAATCAAAGGAAAAATAAAATACCTTTTATACAAAGGAAAAAAGAAAAGCTTACACTGACTTCTACTCAGAAATCACTCAAGCAAGAAGAGATTGGAGTGAATATTTAGATTGTTGGAGAAATAAAAAACGACAACCTAGAATTCTATGCCCTGCAAAATTATTCTTCAAAGGTGAAAGAGAAACAAAGGACAGAGTTGAACTTAAAAATCCCATCAATCAACTGGATATAACTGACATCTATAGAGTACTTCATCCAACAACAGCAGAATACACATTCTTCTTAAGCTCATATGGAATATTCACCAAAATAGACCACATTCTCAGCTATAAAACACTCCTTAGCAAAATTAAAAGAACAGAAGTTGTACAATGTCTGCTCTAAGATCACAGTGGAATTATATAAACTCAATAACAAATATAACTGGAAATTTTCATAATACATGTAGATTAAACAACACAATTCCAAATAACATGAGTCAAAGAAGAAATATAAAGATAAATTTTAAAATATTTTGAACTAAATGATGAAAATGCAAATGATAATATCAATATGTGTGAAGCGCTCTGAAAGCAGTACTTAGAGGGAAATTTGTAACATTGAATGCAAATATTAGAAAAAACATAGATTGCAAATTTATAATAAATAAATAAACTTATAAGTTTCTACATTAGCAAACAAGAAAAAGAAGACAAATTAAGCCCAAAATAAGCAGAAGGAAAAAAAAGAATAAAAGCAGAAATCAATAAAATTGAAAACAGAAAATGAATAGAGAATATCCATAAAACCAAAAGCTGTTACTTGACTAGACCAATAATAGCAACAAGCCTCTATCACAGCTAAATAAGAAAAACAGACAACACAAATTACCAATATCAGAAATAAGAGAGGACTATCACTATATATTTCATGAATATTAAAAGGATAATAAAGGAAAACTGTGAACAACTCTATGCCCACCCATTTGAGAACCTAGATGAAACAGGCCAATTCCTTGAAAGAAATAGTTGCCAAAACTCACACAAGAAGAAATAAGCTATCTAAATAGGCTGATATCTATACAGAAGTTGAGTCAATATTTAATAACTTTCAAAACAGACGGTATCAAGCCTAGATGGGTTCACTTTACATTCTATGAAACTTTTAAGGAAGAAATTATTCCAATTCTCTATAAATTTTTTTCAGAAGATAGAAGCAGAGGAAATGCTTTCTAACTCATTTAATGAGACTAACATTACCTTAATTAAAAAATAAAAAAACAGACACAGATGTTACAAAAAAACTACATATAGATATTTCTCATGAACATACAAGCAAAAATCTTCAACAAAATAATAGCAAACTGAATCCTACAATGTGTAAAGAGAATTACATACCATAACCAGGTAGGGTTTATTTCAGATATGTAAGGCTTGTTTATCATTTGAAAATAAACTTTAATTAAAAAAATAAAAGTAACTTCAAAGAAAATCAATTAATGTAATCTGTCCCATCAACAAGTTAAATAAGAAAAATCACATGATCATATCAAAGGCAGAAAAAGCATTTGATAAATTCCAACAACGATTTATGATAAAAACTCTCAGTAAACTCAGAGTAGAGAAGAACTTCCTCAATTTGATGAAGAATATCTACAGTAAACCTATAGCTAACATACTTAATGGTGCAACTTGAAGCTTTCCTACCAAGATCAGACAGAAGGCAATGATGTTCCCTCTCACCACTCGTTTTCAACATTGTACTAGAAGTTATAGCTAATGCAACAAGACAAGTAAAGAAAATAAAAGAAATATAGATTGGGAAGGAAGAAATAAAACTCTTTTTTATTTGTAGATAACATTATCATCTATGTAGAAAATTCAAAATAATTGATGAAAAACTCCTGAAAAAGAAATGATACCAAAGTTGTAGGACACCAAGTTAGTATACAAGCATCGGTTGCTTTCCTATATACCAACAGTAAACAAGTGGAATTTGGAATCAAAACCACAATATCATTTATATTAGCACCCCAAACAATGAAATACTTCAGTATAAATCTAACAAAATATGTACAAGATACATATGAGGAATCACAAAACTCTGATGAATAAAATCAAAGAACTAAATGAATGGAGAAATATTCTATGTTCATGGGTAAGAAGACACAATATTGTCAAGAAATCAGTTCTTCCCAACTTGATCTATAAATCCAATGCAATCCTAATCAAAACCCCATCAAGTTATTTTGTGGATATTGACAAACTGATTCTAAAGCTTACATGGAGAGAGAATACAAAAACAAAAACAAAAAACAGGATAGCCAATATAATATTGAAGAAAAACAAAGTTGGAGTACTGATGCTATCAGACTTCAAGACTTACTATAAAGCTTCAGTGATCAAGATAGTGTGGTATTGGTGAAAGAATACACAAATAAATCCATGGAATAGAATGGAGAGCTTGGAAATAGATCCACACAAATATAATCAATGCATTTTGATAAAGGTGCAAAGGCAATACAATGGAACAAATACTTTTCAACAAATAGTACTGGAACAACTGGACATCCACATGCAAAAACAACAACAAAATGTATCTAGACAGAGACCTTACACCTTTCACAGAAATAAACTGAAATGTATCACAGACCTAAATGTAAAACCCAACACTATAAAACTCTTAAACAATAACATAGAAGAAAACCACAGGTATGGTGATGACATTTTAGATACACCACCAAAAACACGCCCCTTGAGAGAAAGAAATAACTTGACTTCATTAAAATTAAAAACTGCTGCTCTGCAAAAGTCAAACTCAATAGAATGAGAAATCAAGTCATAGACATATTTTCAAAATACACACCTGGTAAAAGGCTGTTATCCAAAATATACAAAGAACCCTTAAAACTGAGAAATAGTTAACTGAGAAAAAAGAGAAATGTAAATGAAAATCACAATGTGTATTTTTTCACCCAGTAGCTACTGGCAGATTTAATATGTCTGACAATATCAAAGGTTTGTGGGAAAGTGATTAGGCACTTTATCCTTCAAATAGACCATTCAGGGAAAGTATGATATTATATTTCACTTAGGGATGGCCCAGCAAATTATAATTCAGTTAAAAATGTGTCTGCCTCACAATACAAAATCTTGACTTTTAGTAATTCAAACAAACATTTGTATTAGGACCTTAAACAAGTATATTTATTAGGCATTGTTTGAAACAGCAAAAGTTAGTAACCATCCAAATTGCCCATCAGTTGGCAAATAGGTCAATAAAGTATAGTATATGTGTACTAAGGATGTTAAAAGCAATGAAGTAGATATATGAAAATGGCTTGAACTCCAAAGCATAAGGTGGAATAAAAAAGAAAACAAAATAAACTGGACAGTTTGTCTATGTGTTAAAAAAAACCCAATATTGAACATTAAGTATAAATAAAACCTAATAAGAGCAAGACTGTATTAATTGGTCTGAAATAATTTCCACAGATTTTTTTTTCCAGTCAAGATGGTGGAGTAGGTAAACTGTGTTCACCTCCTCTCAAGATCACATCAAAATTACAACTAAACTACAAAATAACCATCATTGAGAATCACCTGAAGCCTTGCTGAACTGAAGCCCTACAACAATCAACATACAGAAAAAGCCACCTTGAGACTTGTAGGAGGGGCAGAGGCACGGAACGGGCTGGTCCTGCACATGCATGTGACCATTAAAAATTGGGAGGACCATCTTGGCTGGGAAGGTTCCAACCCCCGCCCCCCCTGAGCAAGGGGTCCCAATGCCACACCCGACTCCCCAGCATAGGGTTCTAGTGCCGGGGAGAGAAGTCCCCATAATTTCTGATTGTGAAAACCAGTGGAGATTGTGGCTGAGTGAGACAGAGGGCAGCTACACTGCAAGGCACTCCCCACTCCACTTGGGGGGGCCTGCAGACAGACTTACTTGTTGACAGACTCCCTCTGAGCTCAAGCGTTGGGCAGCAACTCCCAAGCTGAAAGGAACACACGAGGAGGAACTGAGTTGTCTGGCTTCATGGTGAGAACCGGGGGGGGGGGCAGCTTTCTTCCAGCCAGAAGAGCTGGCAAAGCCATTGTTTCTTTGTTGATCCCTCCCCATTCCCAGCATGCAAAGCGTTAGCTCATTCACCTGGCCCTGGTGATTTTGAGACCACACCCCACCCAACATTCGGGCATATCCAAGCTGCTTTCAGTGGGATTTTCCTGTAAATCGCTTGCCTAGGCTCATGCTGCAGACTTTCCTAAAGTCTATTAAAGGTTCACAAACTGCAAACAAGCAGCATCTAGCTTTAGCATGTCCTGTACCTTGGCTGAGAAGCCCTAAGCCCGGCACTAGCGGCAGCTGGCCTTGGTTAGAGACTTGGCCTCTCAAGGCACCTCCAAGTAGAGCGCAGGTGGTAACCATTGGTGGGCTTCTTTGTGGCTCATACCAGGCAGGGTACAGACTGCAGCTGCACTTAGATTGCAGCAGGTTCCCTCCCAGGTGGATCTGGGCCTGCCACACCCAGTGGCCAGCTTTGCTGTTTCCAAGGACGAGACACCCAAGGGGCAGATTGAACAGGCATCAGAGCCCAGCTAAATCGAATCCTGCTCCATAAGGTCATCCCCTCCACAACAGCTCCTTCACTGTAGTAAGGGCCAGTCCTCACAACCAATAAGCCAGAGGGTTATTCCCTCCCATTGACATACAAACAGCAACCAAGCCTCAACTGTATGTAATAGGAGGGCACACACAACCCACACAAGGGACACACCTGGAGCACCCAGCTCTGGTGACCAGGGAGACTGCACCACTGGGTCCCACAGGACACCTACTATGTAAGGCCACTCTAAGAGCAGGAGACACAGCAGCCGTACCTAATATATAGAAACAAACACAGGGAGACAGCTAAAATGAACACACACACACACACACACACAAATACACCAAAACAAAACCCATTTCCCAAATAAAAGAACAGAATACAGCTCCAGAAAAACAAGTAAACAAAATGGAAACAAGCAACCAACCAAATTTAGAGTTCAAAACACTGGTTATAGGGGCCGGCTGCGTGGCTCAGTTGGTTAAGAGCTCGCTGAAGAGTTTGAGCTCTGAGCAACAGTGGTTTGAGTCCGGCCCGAGCTGAGCTGCCAACAGGTGGCAGGATGGCTCAGCTAAAAAAAAAAAAAAAGAAAAGAAAACACTGGTTATAGGATGCTCAATGATCTCAGGAACAACTTCAACAAAGAGACAGGAGACATAAAAATGGAAATAGAAAACATAAGAAAGAAACAGAGGATTGAATTAGCAATTTAAAAGATAAGGTAGCAGTAAACACCCCATTACAATAGCAATAAGAAAAAAGAATCCAAAATGAGATGGTTTAAGGGACCTCTGGGACAACACAAAGCATACCAACATTTGCGTCATGGGCTACCAAAAGGAGAAGAGAGACAGCAGGGAATTGAGAACCTATTTGAACAAATAATGATGGAAAACATGCCTTAAACTGGCAAAAGAAATGGATATTCAAGCCCAGGAACTGCAGAGTCCCAAACACGATGAACCCAAAGAGACCCACACCAAGACACATCATAATTAAAATGCCAAAGGTTAAAGACAAACAGAGAATTTAAAAGCAGCAAGAGAAAAGCAATTAGTTACCTACTAGGGAGATTTCATAAGATTGTCAGCTGATTTCTCAACAGACACTTTGCAGGCCAGAAGGGACTGGCACAAAATATTCAAAGTGATGAAAAACAATGAAATACAACCAAGATTACTCTACCTAGCAAAGCTATTATTTAGAATTGAAGGACAGAAAAAGAGCTTCCTAAACAAGAAAAAGCTAAAGGAGTTCATCACCACCAAGCCAGTATTACAAGGAATCTTAGAGGGACTTCTTTAAGAGGAAAAAAACAAGAATCAAAAATATGAATAATAAAATAGCATAACTGCATGTCTATCAATAATTACTTTCAATGTAAACAGATTAAATGCTCCAATCAAAAGACATAAAGTGGCTGAACGGATAAGAAAAAAAGACCCATACATATGCTGCCTACAAGAGACTTATTTCAGATGAAAACACACACACAGACTGAACAAAAGGGATGGAAAAAGTTATTTCATGATAAAGGAAACAAACAAACAAACAAACAAAAAGCTGGGGTAGCAATAGTTATGCCAGACACAACAGTCTTTAAAAAAAGCCTATAACAACAAAAAAGGATCCAGGTGGGCTGCCGTAAGCTACTGTGAGTCACCGGCAGCCAGCGTGAGCGGCCAGCAGCTGGTGGGAGCTGTCGTGAGCCACCGTGAGTGGCCGTCCAATGGCCGGTGAGCAACTGCCTCACCCAGGAAGGGTGCAATGATCACAATACCAACATGGGCCAGTGAAGCGACATCCTCCACAACTAAACTGAAGAACAAAAGGACAGTAACTTCTCTGTTCCCCTTCCCTGATTCCCCAATGCTGTTGCCCTCCCCCAATTCCCCAATAAAATCTTAAAAAAAAAGATCCCGTAGCTCCAGTTCTGGGTATTTAACCAAAGAAACACAAAATACTACTTTGAGGGGACATGTGCATCCATATGTTCATTGCAACACTATTTACAATAGCCAGGATATGAAGCCAACCTGGGTTTCCCTGAATGGATGAATGGATAAAGAACAGGTGGTACACATATACAAGGGAATATACTCAGCCATTAGAAAGAATGAAATTGTGCCATCTATAACAACATAGATGGACCAAGAGGGTATTGTGCTGAGTGTAGTAAGTCAGAGAGCCAAAGACAAATGTATGATTTCACTTATAAGTGGAATCTAAAGAACAAAGTAAACAAATGAAACAGAAACAGTTTCATAGACATAGAGAACATATTGATGGTTGCCAGATAGGAGTGAAGTTGGGGATGGATGAAAAACGGAAGGGACTAAGAAGTACAAATTGGTTGTTACACAGTAATCATGGGGATGTAGGGTATAGCATAAGGAATATAGTCAATAATATTGTAATAGCTAGGTATGGTGTCAGATGGGGTGATAGATGGGAAGAGGGTTGGGGGCAGGGTGAAAAGGGTGAAGGGATTAAGGGATACAAATTGAAAGTTACAAAATAGTCAATGGGATGTAAAACATACAGAATAGACTCAATAGTATGGTAGTAAGTATGTATAATACCAGGTGGGTACTAGACTAGTTAGGGGGATCACTTCACAAATTATATAAAGGTCTAACCATATGCTGTACACTTGATGTAATATACCGCATAGAGAATATAGTCAGTAATATCGTGATAGAATGGTATGGTGTTAAATGGCAGTTGGACTTATCCTTGTGGTCACTTCTGTAGGTATATAAATGTTGAATAACTATGGTGTACACCTGAAACAAATATAATATTGTATATTAGCTGTATTTTAATAAAAATCTTAAAAACAAAGAATTCACCACAAACTCATGAATGAGTTTGCTTCTATGAAAAGCACCAGAGTAGGTGTGTAAGAGGTTAGGGAAACTGACCACATGGGTAAATACAAAAGTTGCCAAAGAGTACTTGGTTTCCATGCATAAGGAAGATAGTAGGCATATATTTCCTTGTTCATTTTTAGAATACATATCATTCATAAGCAAATGACTCAAAAAATGAACATAAAACTATTTATAAGTGTTAATAATGGATGATGAAAATTCATTATTATAATGTTTTATTTTTTTCATATATTTATTTTTCATTTCTATATACATCTTCAACTAGATGTGTATAAATTCACTTCTAAGAATTCTGAAACTTTACATTTTTAATACTTAAAAATAAAACAAACACCAACCAATGACTTCAAAAAACAAAATTTTGAATGTAACACATTTATCTAATAGCTGGAGTTATTATTTTGTAAGTAAATTAGAGTGCAGAGTAAATGGAAATCTTCCTTTTTACCTAATATGTCCCTGTATTGTTTTTATCATGAGAGTGGATTCACAGATAATATGTGTAACTAAAAATACAATAAAACTATAATAGAGAAATAAAACCTTAAAGTATGTCAAAAAAAAAGACATATCAAGTGCTTCCAGACATGAGGATAATGTCGTCATGCCTATTTTATTTTACTTTTACTTTATTTTATTATTTTACCTGTATGCTATGTGAATCCCTATTTCTGGCAGTCTAAACTTTAAAAAGATAAAAGAGATAAACTGCATGACTAAAAATGCCTAATAAGCTAACACAAAATCCAATTGCTTATAAGCATATCTTGGCTTGAAAAAAAAATGTGAGTTGAAAATAATTTTGCAAGTATCCTGATAAAGAAGACTATTTATTTTGTACCAAGCCTAAAAACATGCATTTAAGAAACACCTCACCTGATATTTGAAAGTCACTGATTTTGAAGAACTAAAAGTGAATGGATGGCGTAACTTTCACAAAATCCTATGTGAATGTTACAGCAGTTGTAATCAATTCTAATAGATACCCTCTCAAGACAAAATATATGTCAATAAATCAATTATAGGGTACTACGTATGATTAATATTTGTTTCTATGGGTTTCATGATAAATGGATATGCCTGTGATAAATAAAAGAGGTAATTAATATATAAACCAAATATATCTGTATCATGTCTACACAAAATAATCAATGTCTTAGAGATGATAATATATTGTCTTTCATGTGGATAATAATTACATACCAAGTCCATTTGGTTATTCACTCTATTCTTAATATGAATAAAAACTATATTACTTACAAATAAGGATTACTTTTCTTCCTCTGCTCTACTACAAAATTAGTTTCAAGTCACAAATGGTTACTTGTTAAAGGTTTGTTTCAACGTGGAATGTGAAATCATATAGAAAAGTTTTCATAGTCTATTTCATTACATTTTACATTATGAATGCGTCTGATACCCATGCATAGTTTTGTACCTTGATGCTTTATTTGGAAAATACAGATATACTAAATTATGCAGGTATTCCAAAGATTGAGACATTTCTTATCAAACGCTATTATTTTCCTTGAAATGGCAGGCTCTCACTGTTCACTTTAGAGAAAATTTCTGCCTAATAATCTAACTAATTACAGTTTCCCCTGTTAGTCTTTCTTTCTATTAAAATGGCATTCCATGAATAAAGCAGCTAGTCAGCTTGCAGCTTAAAAAGTTGTTTCTATATAAAAAAAAGTTGTTTCTACAAGTGTTTTTCATCAAAACAAACATGGTAGGGTGATACGCAGCAGAGGTGGTTGGTGCACATTCCCATTTTGTTACACAGGATATGAAATACATATGCAAGAGATGAGTTTTGATAAAATTAGAAATTTTAATGCTTCAACAGGGACATTTTAAAGTGAAACCTGTTTTCTTTTTTTAAATTGTGAGTGTATAGCAATTTTTAAAATTGTGAGTGGAAAATAGGACAACTGATGCTAGTACCACTATGTTGATTCCTGCTGAAGAGCCATCATTTTGTACCAAACTATTGCTTTTCCACCATCAGTGCAAATGTCAACTCAGAGAAAAAGACAAATTGCATCATATTATTACCATGAGAATAGTTTTGACCTCATGAACCCCTTGAAAGTGTCTCAGAGAACCCAAGTATTCTGCAGATTACACTTTGAGAAATCACTTCAATCAAAGAGGGCAGCCACAATTACGCTCCAGACATTTGTTGGCGTGAGGTAATAATGCAGACAGAAAAATGGCCAGATCTACAGTTTATAAAAGAATTGGGATTTTTTGTTTTAATAACAACACTTCTACAATATTAATGGCAACTAATTGAACTTACATAGGAGGCTTACCTTGGCCATCACAAGATGAGTAGATCTCCACACCCACCTGCCAGAATCTTAAAAGTTTATATAGAGGCTTTAACTGGGGTCATTCACAAATTAAGTTCAGAGAGTCTCAACAACACCTTACTCTTTCAGAGCTACCTTTATGAGAAACAGCTCCTCGCTATGGAAATAGTGAGTGGAACACACATTCCAAGGACAGGGGAAGGAAGGTGTTAAGAGCCTCTAATTACCTGCGTCCAGTTCGCAGATCAGCTGGCAGACACATCCTCTTTATGACCTCGTCCAACAAAGTACAGCGCAGTACAGTTCACCCTTGAACAACACTGGTGTTAGCGTAGCCGAACCAGCATAGGCGAAAGTCCGTGTATAATGTTTAACTCAACAGTCAGCCCTTCTCATCCAGGGAGTCAACTAACCGCAGATTGAAAACAGTACTTTTGAGCCAGAAATTGGGAATCTGAGGTTGGGAAACTGCAGCTGGGAATGTGCAAGTAGTGTTTGATCCACAGCTGGCTGAAGCAGCCAATGTGAAACCTTCAGATAGGAAGGGCTATTTATTGAAAAAAATATCTGCATATAGGTGGACTTGCACAGTTCAAACCTGTGTTGTTCAAGGGTCAACTACATTGTAAGACAGACAAAGCCGGGGTATTTGAATGAGATTGGAACTAGTACCTGTGCTGGCACCTATTAACATTGTTATCATCTTGGGCCAGTTGCCAATCCGTTATGCCTTGGTTGCTCAGGTTGTGTAATGGAAAGTGGACTATTGAAAAAGATGTGATATTTATTGAACTGCAGTTTTTATTTAATTGTCCAGCCATCCTTATGAGTGGTGGATTATTTTAATCAATTATCATTTTGGGAAATGGAGGAGCAGAGTACAAAAATTTTTAAGTGGCAGAGTCGAGACTCGATCTGAAATTTTGTCAGAGTTTTATTAGAAGTTGCCTAAAATTCTATACTACAAAACAGCAACAAATGCTACAAAACTACCATAAAATATCATTCCTTTGCTATGTCTGTATTTCCACCTACGATATGTATTCTTCTGTATGTTTTACTTAGTTGCATGTTTTTTCTGACTAAACTTATTACTCAGAGTTTCTTAGAAAGTACCTCTCCTCTTAGCTGAAATTATTGTCCTTGAAATGTGTTCTTTGGTATGTTTATAAGCATAGCTACCTTTGATCACAACAGACAACTGTATCATATTTATTTTCAAAGTGCTTCATTTCCATTAATTATTTCATGAAGAGTTTTTGCAGAAACAAAGATGTCTGAAAATGACATTCTCTTTGCTCAGTTTCCTTTATGATCATTTACTAAGGCAACACAAAACAAACCTAAACTAAAAATAATTTTCATTTTTCATATTTTTGTCTTTCTATAATCATCAGAAAATTGCATTATAATATTTAGGCATCAGAATATATGGGAAAAAAGAGGATTTTTCCACAATTTATATTCATCTTCTACTCACAGCATATGAAATAGGTGACACTCTTGCACTATCTCAACCATTTGTTTGCTCATTATCTTCCTTCAGCAGTTTCCAAACATTTTTCTTTCAGAGTCCCTTTATACTCTTAAATAATCAAAGGCTCCAAAGAGCTTTTGTTTATGTGGAGTAGAAGTTTAGATATTTTCTGTGTGGGCAATTTAAATTCAGAACATTTAATCTCATTTATTTAGTAATTAATTTAAGCATATTAATAAAAAAGCATATATGTTAACAAAAATAACACATTTTTATGAAAAATAAATGTACTTTCCTAGATATTGTTTTACATTTTCAAAATCATTGTTTTACATTTTTAAAATCTCTTTAATACATGGATTAATAGAAGTTGCCAGGGTTGTTATACCTGTATATTCTTATATCTGCTCTTCTGTTAACCTCTTGTGCTACCATATGTTATGTACAATAGCTTCTAAAAAATCCTACTATATACTTGTTAAAAATTAGAGTAAAAAAACCAAATTACATCTTTCTCTTATTTGTACAGCTTTATTGAGGCATAATTTAAATACCACAAATTTCTTCTGTTTGACGTGTTTGATTCAATATTTTGTAGCATACCTTGTATTTACAAAACTATGAAATAATCACTATAATCTAATTTCAGACAATGTTCATCAATGCAAAAAAGAAACCCTAAACCCATTACCTGACCTCTCCATTTTCTTTCCCACAGTACCTTGCAATCATTACTTTTTCTTTCTATCTCAATAGAATTGCCTATTCTGAATATTTTATATAAATATTTTCATAAGGATATGTGTGGCTTTTTGTGAATGAATGGCTTCTATCACTTATACTGTATTAGAGGTTCGTCCATGTTGCAAAATGTGCCAGTACTTTATACCTTTTTGTTGACAAATAATATTCTATTGTGTGGATATACTGCCTTGTGTTTATTCATTAGTTGAAGAGTATTAGGGTTTTGGGGTGTTTTTTTTCCTACTTTTGGGCTATTATGAACAAGTCTGCTATAAATATTAGTGTACCAAATTTTGTTTAGACATGTTTTTCTTTATCTTAGATACATAGGAGTGATATCACTGGGTTATTGGTAACTCTATGTATAATATTTTGAAGAACTGTCAAACTGTTTGCACGATAGCTGCACTATTTTACATTCCCACTCTTAATGTACGAAGGTTACAGTTTATCTACATTCTAACCAACACTTGTCATTGTCTATCTTTTTTTAAAATTTTAACCAGTCTAGTATGTGTGATATCTCATAGTTTTGATTTACATTTCCATAAAGACTAATGGTGTTGATCATCTTTTCACATATTTATTCATATATCTTCTTTAGAGAAATTCATATTTAAGTTCTTTGCCCATTTTTTAGTTGGGTTGTTTTTATTATTATTGAGTTGTAAGAGTTCTTTAGATATCCTGGATATAATTTCTTGTGATGGTTAATTTTATATGATGGCGAATGGGTCGCCATGCCCAGATTTGGTCGGACATTATTCTAGGTGTTCCGTAAAGGGGTTTATTGGATGAAATTAATATTTAAATTGGTGAACATTTGAGTAAAGCAGATTATTCTCCATACTGTAGATGGACCTCATGAAGACCATACAAAATGAAGACTGACCTCTCCTGACAAGAAGCATTCTGTTAGCAGTATGCCATTTGGAAGAACTACAACTTTTCTGTGGGTCTCCGGCCTGCAAACCCACCCTGGAGGTTTTGAATTTACCAAGTTGCCACAATCACATGAGCTAACTCCTTAAAATAAATAACTATATCTATCATCTATCTATCTATCATCTATCATGTATTTGCACACACACACACACACACATCCTGTTGGTTCTGTTTCTCTGGAGAAATTTGATACATGTGGTCTTTTATCAGATATGTGATTTGCAAATATTTTTCCTCTGTCTCTGGGTTTTCTTTTCACTTTCTAAAATGGTGTCCTTTGAAGCACAAATTTTATAAATTTTATTTAAGTTCCACTATGAATCTTCTCTTTTATTGTTTATGGTTTTTGTGTCATATATAAGAAATCATTGCCTAATCTAAGTTTATCCAATTTACTCCTGTATTTTTTAAGAGTTTTACAATTTTAATTCTTATATAAGTTCTATGATCCACATGGAGTTAATCTTTGTGTATGGTGTGAGGTAGGTGTCCAAGTTCATAATTTTGCATGTGTTAACCCAATTTTTCAACAACATTTGTTGAACCTAATATTATTCTGAAAATATATTTCTCCTAACAAATTCACAGGAAGGGTTCATGAAGCACTCTTTGAGAACTTCTGTCCTATTGCTAAGTATTCTCACACTGTAGCAATAATTTTAATTGAAAACTTAGCATATCTAATCTATTTTAGCATGTTGTCCAGCCTCATACCAGTAAAATATTTATTTTGTATTATCCTGAGTAAGAGATTTTCGCATAATGACCATGTGTAATGTCTTTTGGCAAAGAAGTGAATCCGTATGGATTTCTTAAATACAAGTTAAAGCTGTATTTATTTTTCCCTCAGAATTTCAGTCTTTAAATCAGAAATAAGATCAATTGATATTTTTCCTAAGACAACATTACTAGTGAAAAAAAAGTTTATGAACCTCCAGTTATATAATCCTAGAATTATGCTAATATTGTACTTTACTGTCTGTAAAATAATATGCATGAAAAATATTTTCTTATATTATAGAATTATACACTTGAAACCTATGTTATTTTATTAACCAGTGTCACCCGAATAAATTTAATAAAAATAATAAAAATAATTTAAAACATGTTTTCCTTAGAGATTTTCTTAAGGCAATATGAACAGTAACCTCATTTCAGGCTTTGCAAAAACAAAAACAAAACCCCCCCAAAAACCTAGTAAAATGGCATGAATAAAGCCACCAACTTTGAATATTTATATGACATACAAAACACTCAGATAGGTACTAAAATGTACCTTATTTTAATTAAACCTGAGAATAACCAGTGCAGTCAGTATTACTCATTAAAAAAGAACAAAAGTAAGGCTTTAAGCTATCATTTCTAGAAAGCTACTATACTAAGACTAAAATATTGATCAGAGAATAGTTTCAGCTAAAGATAACCTAAAAGAGAAAGCACTAAACTGAGAAAGAAGTGAGAAAAGACCCATTAATGTGCTTTGTTCAAGTAAACTATGCCTAAAATTTTGGTAAATGAGATAGGCTTTCTTGTTGATATGAGGAAACATTTTCTGAGGTTGGGGCTTAGAGAAAGCTGGAACACTTCAAAACCAGAATGCTTCAGACTCCCATACATTTTCTTTCCTATCACTGCTGATTACAAAGTATTTGCATGTAAATAGAAGTTTTCTTCTCTGTAATCAGCAGACTATTCCTTTAGTTTGCTATGCAAGCTCCCACCATGAATTCTTTTTACTTCAGTAATCAATTCAAATTTCACAGACACTGTACTATGACATCATCAAATAATCTAAGATTAGAAACAGCCATGATCAAAAAAGGGAAAACACTTTTTGCACAAATGTCTCAGCAATCTGCAATAATGCTCACTCTAAAGTAGGAGAAATTCTGTTAGTTTTATGAGGTTTGGTCTACCATAAGCTGCGCAATCAGTACATTAATATTACTGTATGGATCTGATGCACTGCCCAAGCCAAATAAGTGCACTATTACTCTCATTGACTAGCTTATTCAAATTTACCCTTCCTCTTCAGACCACTTATAGAACTAAACTGTACTCTCTTACGGAATTTATCTCTGGAAAAACATATATGTGTTAATCTCTTGCTCTAGTAAACTAGTGATATAATTTATCCGGTGTAACTCAAAAGTGGTTATTTTTTAATACCCCAGGGCATCCAGCTGAGTATCTGGCCCATAACAAATGGTAAATAATTCCTTGCACATTAAGTTAACAGAGCTATGTAATATCAAACAGCTCAGTGGCTCAGTGCAATTTAATGTGATACCTGTTTTCCCACATGAAACAATGTATAACCCATTAAAAGCTAGTTATTCCACAAACACAAAATCTTCTTCCAGAAACAAAGAGGAAAAGTAGCTCTTTTGGTAAATCAACCTCATATGAATATCTTGAATACACACCAACTTTTTTTTTTCAATATATAAGTAGAATTTTTCAGAAAAGCCAGAATGAGGGCACTCACATTAAAAAAAAATAACCATTTAAAAATATTTCTAGTGCATAAAATAACGATGATTATCAGATGAACAATATATGCTATAAAAATGAAACAATGATGGTAGCCTCCTATTTTTTAAGAAACCAAATTTTTCTATTTGAGCAACCTCAAAACAAAATATTATTTTAAATTACCTCCTACCAATTTTGAATGACCCAGTCCTGATTCTTTTACCTTTGACTATCAATTCACACATCCAATTGCTTACTTGACATCTTGACTCGAGTATATAGTAGACATTTCAAATGTAAACAAAACACAGCATTCTTGATATGTACTCAGATTTATTCTCCTCCTAAAAAGTAACTACCACCATAAACTCAGCTGTTCAAACCAAAATGGAAGAGCTGTCCTTGAATCTTGTCCTGTCTCATTTCTAATCCACCATAATATGCTATCAGTATATGAAAAATATACATTTATATTACAATTCTATCCATTTCTTTATCTGTATTGCCAGCCTTTTACTCTAGTCATTGGGTTGAACTATATTGGGTACTCTTAGTTTTCTTTTTGCTCATTTGTATGTTACAAACTTTATGAAATAAGCATTAAATCATTTCAATGAAAATTTATATTAAATCACACCACTAAAAAAGAATACATAGATGCCTAAAGGAAAAGAGAGATTTGAAAATGCACCTGTGAGCAGTCATTGTGTTTGTCTAGGGTGTATCACTGGCTATAGATAAGTATTCTAAGTTTTAAAATAGAACACTTAGAGTACATTATGTGTGTCCAGGGGTGCAAGAGAGGCAGTTTCCTTGGATGTTTTAAAGTAACTTCTTTATGCATTTTTTATTAAACCCATTTATGTGGATTACTGTGTAATTTACATGGAAAAAGAAATAATTTATAGTCTTTATGAGTGCTTGCATTCATCTTTTTTTTAAAAAAAAACTTAATTGTTGACAGAAGTGGGTATTCTCTGCAGCTGGCTCTTGGTCCTATGATAGGAGACATTGCAACCTGAAAAGATACCAAGGCTTTGAAATCAGACAAACTGGGGACAAATCTGACTACTATTGGTTAATATGTCTCTCTTTTTTCCCATTTCCCTCCCTTCCCTCTTTTATCCCTTTCTTCTTCCCTTCTTTTAACAAGTATTGACCTAGTACCTCATTGTATGAAAAGCCCTCTGCCAGGCAACGAGTATAAAGAGACCTCAGAAATTTCTGGTTTAGTAGAGAAATCAGACAGGAGAATATCCAGCATGCCAAGAGATACATAAGATTAGCTCTGCCTATAAAATATTAGCGAAAGCTTGAAAAGAAGAGGAAGCATTTGAGCTCAATTTGACCTATCAAAGTAGGTTATCTCCTGAGATACATGACAGGACTTCATGAATATTATTTTCTCAATTATTACTGTACCTCTCTAAGTAACTTATTATCCTGGGAGATTTTCAATATTTCTTTCATGAGAATCAAATTTCAAATTAAATGTAAGAAAACTACATTGTAGCAATTTAATTCAATATACATCTGTGTCTGTTTTAGGTAATGAGGGTGTAACAAATACTAATAACATAGGTGCCCTGTGGTCTGAAAACTTACAGTCTCTCTTGTAAAAGGATGGGAAAACATACAAATAACTTCATTAGTTGACAGACTGTAATGAATTCTATTATAAAATCATAAATAGCACTATGGAAACACAGGAAAGACCAATTCCAATTGAAAGATCGAGGAAAGTTTTATTAAAAAGATGATAGATTTAGTTCTTGATATATTGGTTGTACTTTAGTGAGGATATATGTGGGGGATAAAAAGAAATAAAAAGCAAACACACAAAAAAACCTTGCCAGGCCCTAAGTGCACATTGAATAGAGTCATGGAGATGAGCACAAACTGAATATATTTTTAGATATTTGTAGCAGGGAAAAGAGCAAGAGAAAAAAGTGAATCAACTTTTGTGGAGTCTGGAGCTTATGAAACCAGGAGAGGAATTCTTACGAAAACAAACAAACAAAAACATTACAGATACAAATTAAATATAAATGTAAATGTTTATTTAGGGAGGAAGAAAGTTGCAACAAATTATAATGCTTTTGAGAAACTGATAAATAACATTGTTAAAGAAAGATTACATTGGGCATATTAAAAACAGCAAGGAATACTTTATTCAAGACTATTCCAATAGGGAAGAGATTGAATTCAATTGCTGGAAAAGAAAAAAAAGGCAGGAGGATATTTAATCTCTGGGATGAGTCAACGAAAAAGTACTTGGAAGGCTTTAGTGGGGAGATAGGTCAACATGATAGGCCAATATGTTTGCTAATTTTGTTTATGGAAGTTAGGTACCTACCATCCCATACAGCCAGGGAGACAGGAATTCTTCCTTCTTATATTTCAAAGGCCTGACTTCCATTTTCCCTTGAGAAAGACATTCTGGATATACAGGAGTTACATTCAAAGAGTCAGAGAAAGAATTTACAATGACAAGTTTTCTAAAGTAAATGTCCTAAAAATGCCCTAAGAAAAGGGAGGTCAGGGGACCCCTCCCCACCACAACTAGGGGATTCCTTTTTCTAAAGTAAATGCTCTAGGCATAAAAGACAGGAAAAAATCCAGTCTAAAGTTTACTTAATCTCAGGGAAATGTTAAAGCCATCTTAGTCACCATAAAATCATCAAATTCAGAAAAATAAATTCACATTTATTTTAGTTAAATGTCTTACACATGCGAATATTACCTTTCTTTTCTACAAGCATTGGCTGCACTATGTTTGATTATGTCTTCATTCGGCAACAATTTTGTGATATCGCTTCATATGGAGAGAATTTCGCTTTCTTTCTAGCAAGGTTAAATAACACAAATTATTATTAATAGTTTAAGAAAATTTATCTCAGATTTATAACTCATTAGCAATGCCAAGGAAATTTTAGGATGGTTTCCAATTTTTAAAAAATTGCTATTCAATTCCTTTCATAGGTGAGCCGTGAAATTCCAGAGAATTACAGGTTTCTTGTGCAATAACTAATCTTCTGAACTGACAACATTCATTCAACAATTTGCCAACAATATCCTTGTTGTAGTAGTATACAACATGAATTTTACATTACTTTTTTCAGTGTCAGTATTTCATCCATATGAACAACAAAAAAAGCTCATAAAGAATCTGTACAGTATGATTAGGCAAGGCCAACTCAAGCCAGTGGAAAAGCCGTGGTCAGGAAGAGTCCTCTCTGGCTATTATGTGGTGCATACCTGAGCACCATTGTGCAGAATACTGGTGAAGTATGATGTACACTGGACAGACAAGGACCAGGCTTTGTTGGTTCATGAGAAAAAGACTTATAGTATGTTCATAAAGCTAAACAAACAAACAAACAAACAAACAAAATCTCTCTACCCTTAAAATCAATAAACTGAAGACCTGAAAATCATCTGACTATTTATGTAAGGACAGAAATCTCTTTTATTTAAGTTTTCTATTTCTTTTTCATAATATTAATCAATTGCCAAGTTGAAATAAGTCTGGAAATTTCTTTTAAAAGGACTAATTTTGTAACTGAAAAAAATGCTTAAAAAAAAATCTCATTCCAGAGAAATTGTTACAAATATATGCAGGGCAGATAATATCCTTGCAAAGCAAATGGAAGAAAATGAATCAAATAGAATAAAAAAGAAAAGTTAATTGAAAGCTAATCTTGGAGTTAGTTTAAACAGAAATCCATTATTACCACTTCTATATCTATGTCTTTACATATGTATAGGGCAAAATTCTCCAGAACAGTATAAAACAAAATGCTCATTACATGCCAGCTGAAGTAAGTTCCATTTCAGTGCTTGAATGGATAAAATGCTGCAAATGGAACACAGCTGGAAAAGACCCACAGAAAGACTTAAAATAATATCGAGAAAGGGCCTTTAATGTCACTGAGGTAATTAGTTTTCTCATGAAATAAATGCTGTGCTTTACTAGTAAAGGGAGATGTTGACACTTTTCCTTGTTCATTGTCGAAACATGATTTATCAGTTTATTTATGAGAGCCTCATATTTTTCTGTCATATTTTGATCATGATTTATTCAGAAAAAGAAAGATTTCACTTTTTGATTTAAAGTGATTATACTAGTCTGTAAATATATTAAAATTCACAAGAAACTTGGAAATAATTAAAGTTCAGTTTGCCTTTCTTCTCTAAACAACCCACTGAAAGGGAAAAATGAGCTGCTAAGAGTGAAATGCCTTCACATTTGTATGAAGACATACACTTTTAGAAAAAGGAATGAAAGTATTTTAACCATATCCACATTCATTAGTTTGAGTTATCATATCTATGTAGCTTATGTTATAATTTAAGTATTATGTGGAAAATTAGAATCATTCTTTTCCAAACTATGTTCATATATAAAAGAAACTGCATTTCTAACCAAATAGGGAATAAGCTTCTCAAATATGTAAAAGAAAGCTGCCTTCAGGTTAGTATGAACCCTTTGTATTCACTGGCCGTTCTAGTCTTCAAGCATATTCTTCCACTGTTAGTTCGAGGTAGTTTGTAAGTTTATTCAGGAAGGGTTTATGTCTGTCACTTTTGTTTTACATTATGAAGCTTGTTTTCTCTTCAAGTGCACAGAATCTAGAATATTAATAATATTTTTGCAAATTAAGGTGACTTACAGTATAAAATTAATTAAGATAACATATTACATAAAAAGGAATCAAATGCAAATCAAATTCATCCAACCTCTCCACAACAGGGTGTACCATCAAAGTAGTAGCAATACCACTGGGTTTATGCATTGATACAATATTCCTGGAGGGCCAATTTGGCTTCATATATTGACAATTAAAATGTATTTACTTTGTATCCCAGCTACCTCATTTCTACTCGTATGAATTTATCATAAGGCAATAATTAGATGCACTAGCCAAATATTTGTGCAAGACTCTTCAGTCCAACATTTTAAAGATATCAAAATATTGAGCAAAACAGAAATGTTCAACAATGGTGAATCTTCCAAACTTTGGTATTACTTGGCAATAATTACAAATGTTTTTAGTGATATATTGAAAATATGTCTATTGGACTCTTGGTTACACATAAATTATAAAATGTTGTTTCATTAACTCAGGTTTTGAATATGTTTTAAATACACACAAAATATTTTAAAAGAACATAAAATATTCACCAATGGTTGATATCATATTTAACACTAAAACAAAAATTAATTTCTAAGTACATAATATGCAATACAAAATATCTGTGACTAAATAAATATCAATAAATGCAAGAATGCAAACAGAACATGTGTTCACACCCATAATGTTCAACATTTTTATTGACATTCTTGCAAATGCAGTAAGTTCAGGAAAAAAAGGAAAAACATTAGAAAGGAGGAGGAGAAAACTATAATTTTGTGCAAATTATAGTATTTCATACAGAGAAAACACAAGAGAATTAATTAAAAAGCTATGTTTACATTTTAAAGAATGTGGCTAGGATTCAATTTATGAAAATTTATAGCCTTGTACATAATACAAATTATATACAAATAGTACATACAGCAGTAAGAGAAAAATGAATAGAGAAAATGCTTACATTCAAAATGGTAATAAAATAAAGAATGGAATGCTAGAAATATATCTAACAAGTTGCATCTAGGGCTTACATAATTGGAAACACAAACTTTTATTAAAATATATAAAAAAGATGAAAAAAATAAGCAATCTTTCATTACTATAGATGGGAAGAAAATATTTAAATATATCAATTCTCCTCAAATTGATCAAAATATCTAAGCTACTTCTAAAACATTTCCAATGATGATTTATTTTTGGATTTAAAAAATTAGATCAATATAAAGGAATCAAGTCAAAATAGTAAAGAACATTTAGAATACAAAGATAATCAAGAGGACCTTAAACAATTAGATAATGAATTATATTGTAAATAAAAAATCATTTTAAAACCACAGTGCAAACACAAGACTAGGCAGATAGATGAATAAAGAGAACATATAGAGATCCAATGAATAGAAAATGTGGTAGGTAATAGAAGTTAGCATTTTTACTATTAGAGAGATCAATTGTTCAATACATTGTGATGAGATAGCAATTTTTAAAAATGTAAGGCTAAATTATTCTGCACCTTATATCACAAGAAATTCCAAAAGGATGCACAAACAGAATTAAAAAAAATAAATAAACCAAACTGAAACATCATTGGAAGAAAATATAAATGAATAATCTACATACTATTGGAGCCAAGGTAGAATATTTAACAAAACTAAGGAGGTAAAAAGTACTTTTTTTACATCAAAATAAATAAATTGTTAAATAGCAGTAAAAAACAAAAACAAAACAAAACAAAAAACTTCAAAAGATAAAATGAAAACAATAAGCTAGAAAATATATTAAAGATATATAGGATGGTAATATTGTGCCGGAGTTGGCTTCCACTGGTTCACAAGGGATTTTGCTTATCTTTTCCCAATTCTGCTTTCTTAAGAGATGTGAAGTCGATAGTTTGAAATTGGCCACAGAGGGATTGATTATACCACAGAAACTGGCAAACACTACAGATCAGGGGCCACCCTCCAAGCCAGCTGTTAAACTTTTACTAATATACTACTACAAATACATTAATATAAACCTGCATAGCATGTGATAGAGGTAGACAGGAAAACAAAATATAGAGAGAAAGCCTAAATCATTAAATAATAAAATATTTAAGTGTGCCATTATTACATAGTAGAATTTATTCTTTTCTTTTAATTATACCAGAAAAAAAGAAATAGGCTTTCTGTATTTTCTAAACTTACATGACTTCTGTCTTTACAGTAAGAAATAATGCCTAATTTAAGTTTTAAAAAATACATATTTGTTCTATCAGCTCTGTCTAGCCCAATTTACCCTACCTAAATTGTTAGAGATATAAGAAAACTATGTGTGTATATGCATATATATTTACAACAGTCATATTTATAACAATGAATTGTTAATACGATCTGAATGTAACACACTTGTATTTGTTGACATGGAAAAACATTCATAGTCTATGGTTAAGTGAAATTAAGGTCAATTAAATATTTTCGGTTAACTATATTTGATTGATTATATGCCCTCATTGTACTTCCTTCCCCAAACTCCACTAATGACCATGGGAGAGTTTTAAAAACATTAAAAAAAAAAGGGCCGGCCGAGTGGCGCGATGGTTAATAACTGGCTTGGGAAGAGAGAGGGCCCCGGTTCGGATTCCACATATGAGGGCCAGTGACACTGCCCTCCACAGCTAAGATGCTGAACAACAGCTCAACCTGGAGCTAAGCTGCTGTGAGTTGCTGGCAACAGCGTAGGCTACAGCCCCTGTGGCAGTGGGTTGCCATGGGCTACCATGTGTAGCCAGCAGCCAGCGTGAGCGGCCAGCAGCCACTCTGAGTGGCCCTCCAGAAGCTGGCAACTGATCTGCCTCGCCCGGGAAGAGCGCAATGATGGTGCCAACTTGGGCCAGTGAAGCAACATCCTCCACAACTAAACTGAAGAACAAAACGACAGCAACTTGTCTGTTCCCCTTCCCCCAATTCCCCAGCACTGTTCCCATCCCCCCAATTCCCCAATAAAAATCTTTAAAAAAAAAAGCCATTTGCTGAGGTAGACAAGGTTGAAGAATAGATGGAATTAAAGTCCCTGATGACTTTGAGTCATCCTACCTGTTTTGCACTGCCTATCTTGGGAATTCTTTAAAAAAAAAAAAAGAAACATGAATACAGTAAGTAATGGAGATAAGAAGCTGGGATACAGTTCTACAAATAATTGCTAACATAATTGATTGTAAAATGCAAAAATATAGGCTGGTATTAATAAGCCCAGAAAGCCTCAGGAATTAGAATAATGTAATAAACCAAGAAACAAGAAAATAAGGGTTAGGGGTGGATATAGCACAGGAGAAAAAGAAAGGAAATTTCCAGGTAAATAGTGAAAGAATTTTGGAAGATGATGACTTGATGAGGAACCAACCCATACCAATCAAGCCATAAGGATACAGGAGGGAAAAAAAGAAAGATAAAATTAATGGATTAATATATTACTTGAATGTGCTGGGAAGAGATTTACACTTCAACAAAAAGTTTGGGAATAAATTAATGAGAGATCCTTAAAAACTTAAGCATATAGACATATTAGACAATTATTAACTTTGAGAAGACAAAAAAAGTGTACAAGAAATGAAAGGAAATCCAATCATTGTGTGTTACATGGCTGAGTGGAAATTAATTAATACAGAATCACAAGAATATAAATGTGAATATTGGTATAGCCAAATCTGACTATATTGATAGAATGGGCTAATATGGGAAGTATGTTGGGGGAGCATATGTGTATTGTGTATATTTGTGTACATGAGAGATAAGAAAGCTAAATCTTCCTTTTCCATAAGGGAATGCCAAAAGATAGCATCCAGTATCAAAAAGTAAACTGTTTGAATTAAAAAAAAAACATGTTATCTAGAAAATAATAGGCTTAATATTGTAGATAAGGGTGGGAGGGGTGGACAATGAAAGACCTGAAAGTGGTTGCCTCTGTGAAATAAAAACAAGAGTGAGATAAGGAGGCTAGTATTTATTCATTCTAACCCCTGAAGATCTAGTAGTCATTTAAAACCAAGAATTGTTTTAACTTTGATAAAAAATTTAAAAACTAAATACTTTAAGTAATAAATGTTTAATATACCTTGCCTTCATTGATGTGTCCAGATAATTGCCAAAGCCTCTTCACTGTTACCCTGCTTTTGCTTTTGCTTTTGAGTTTATTTTCAAAAAGGATCCACAGTGATTCTGTAAATATATGTCAGAACATAACTCCAATGACTCCCAAGTTATTCAGAGTTAAGGTCAAGGAGTGCAGAATGGTTTACAAGGATCCAGCCACCAGTTCCATATCTGACCTCATCCCTACCACTTTCTCCCTGGCTCACTCTCCTCCAGTTGCACTGGCCACTCTTATTAAGTGCATGATACACTTACACTTGGCACTTGTTTCTCCCCTGACAGCCTCAGAACTTCCTTCCTCACTCCCTCAGTTTAATTCTGTCACCTTCTCAGTGAAGTCGCCTCACATTCCTTTTGTATCTTTTAATGCTGCCACCCCTCCAGCACTCTTAATATCCCTTTCCTGCTTTATTTTTCTTCCTATCACTCAGCTTCTAACAAACAATACATTTCATGTGCTCTTTTTTTTCCCTTTCTCCACCAGATAGAGTGTAACCTCTAAAAGAACAGGGATTTTTTTATTGCTTTATCCTCTGCGGCCAGAACAGTGCCTGCTATATAAAAATTCAATAAATATTTATTTAAACAGTGAATAATTGTAAGATGCAGTTATAGCTATGTGTAAGAATAGAGTTATTCACTAATATATAAGGAGTAGTTATTTCTGTCATAGAATTATAAGCATTTTTATGTTCTAATTTGTCTACAAACAATATACATGCATTTGTAATACAAGTTATATAAAATTAACATTAAAATGAATCTACATGAGCAAATTCAGAAATGCTAAAAAGAGTGCATACTGATCTATGGCTTAGGTTTAATGTGAAGCACAAATCAGGCAAGAGAAAGAAATAAAAGGCATCTGAATTGGGAATGGAGAAGTTAAATTTTCACTCTTTGCAGATGACATGATACTTTATATAGAAAACCCTAAAGACTCCACCAAAAAGCTGTTAGAAACTAATACAGTAAAGTTGCCAGCTACAAAATCAATGTACAAAAATCCATTGCATTCCTATATAATAACAATGAACTCCCAGAAAAAGAAATAAAAAATAAAAAAACAAAAAACAATTTCTTTTGCAATTGCAACAAAAAGAATAAAATACCTAGGAATAAACTTAACCAAGGATGTGAAGGACCTATACACTGAAAACTATAAGACATTTTTAAAAAGAAATTGAAGACACAAAAAATGGAAAGACATTCCATGTTCAAGGATTGGAAGAATCAACATAGTTAAAATGACCATATTATTTATTCAAAGTAATATACAGATTCAGTACAGCCCACATCAAAATCCCAATGGCATTTTTTAAAGAAATAGAAAAAAAAATCATCAGATATGTATAGAACCACAAAAGAACCACAAAAGAATAGCCAAAAGCAATCCTAGGAAAAAAGAACAATGCTGGAGATATCACACGCCCTGGCTTCAGCTTGTGTTATTGGAGTGTCGGAAAAGTTTTTCATTGCAAAAATGCATCATGACTTTTCTGACAACCCACTACATAGCTATGATAGTCAAAACAGCATGGTATTGGCAGAAAAATAGACACACAAACCAATGGAATAAGATTGAAAACCCAGAAATAAACCCACATAAATATGGACAGATATTTTTTGACAAAGTAGCCAAAAACATACAATGGAGAAAAGAAAGCCTCTTCAATAAATGGTGCTGGGAGAACTGGAAAGCCATGTGCAATTGAATGAAACTAGACTGCTATCTGTCACCATGTACCAAAATCAACTCAAAATGGATCAAAGACCTAAACATAAGACCTGAAGCAATAAACTGCATAGAAAAAAACATAGGTACTAAACTTATGGAACTTGGGTTCAAAAGGGATTTTATGAATTTGACCTCAAGGACAAGAGAAGTAAAAGCTAAAATGAATGAATGGGACTATATCAAAGTAAAAAGCTGCACAGCAACAAAACCATCAACAAAATAAAGAGGCAATAAACTGAATGGGACAAGATATTTGCAAACAACGCCTCTGAGATCAGGCTAATATCCAAAATATTAGGTTGTTGGAAGAGTCACGACGTATTTTTTCTATGTTTTTCATTGCAAAAATGCGTCATGACTTTTCCGACAACCCAATATATAGAGAACAAATAAACAACAAAAAAAGAAACAAACCAATTAAAAAATGGGCTGAGGACCTAAATAGACATTTCTCCAGAGGACATACAAATGGCCAATAGACATATGAAAGGATTCTCAACATCATTAATCATCAGAGAAATGCAAATAAAAACCACAATGAAATATCACCTCACACTGGTTAGAATGGCTGTCATCAACAAGACAAATAATAACTGGTGTTGGAGAGGCTGTGGAGTAACAGGAACCCTCATACACTGTTGGTGGGAATGCAAATTGGTGCAGCCGCTATAGAAGGCAGTGTGGAGGTTCCTTAAAAAATTAAGAATGGAATTACCATATGACACAGCAATCCCTCTCCTGGGTATGTACCCAAAAAATCTGGAAACATTTATCTGTAAAGATATATGTACCCCGATGTTCATTGCAGCATTGTTTACGGTGGTCAAGGCATGGAAACAACCAAAGTGTCCTTTGATATATAACTGGATAAAGAAGATGTGGTATATATACATAATGGAATGCTACTCCACCATAAGAAAAGATGAAATACTGCCACTTGTGACAACGTGGATGGGTTTTGGGATTATTATGCTATGCAAAATAAGTCAGACAGAAAAAGTGGAGAACCATATGACTTCACTCATATGTGGGATATGAAACTGAAAGCAACAAAGGAACAAGATAAACAAGCAAAGAAGCAAAAACTCATAGACACAGAAAACAGTTTATTGGTTACCAGAGGGTAAGGGGGTAGGAGGGTGGTAGATGAGGGTAAAGGGGTCAAATATATAGTGATGGAAGGAGAACTGACTCTGGGTGGTGAGCACACAATGTGATATATAGATGATATATTATAGAAACACACACTTGAAACCTACGTAATTTCACTAACCATTGTAACCCCAATAAATATAATTAAAAGAAATCACATTAGGTAAAAACTAAGGCATTCTGAATAAAGTATGGACTCTAGTTAATAACAATGTAAAACAAAAAACTACAACACTAATTTTAAAAAAGAAATAAAGAAAAGCATTCTAATATAGTCTAACAATATGCATTGTTTATATTGCCTTCTGTTTGTTTTATTTATTCACATACATAAATCAACATAATGGTAACGGTATTATTATTATTGTTTTAGTCACCACTTACTGTTCGCTACCTGTTTGCCAGGTCCTTTACTAATTACTTTATGTCATTTAATCCTCATAACATGATGTCGGAAAGGGCCTGGAGAGCAGTTTCCAGGCCCTCAGTCTCATGTGGAAAGGTGCTGGCTGGGTTATTAGATGGCCATCAGCTGTAACCAGTTGGCTGTTAGCTACTATAGTTTTGCATATAACTGCCACAGCTGTGTTAGCAAGCATAGGTGTCGCAGATGGTGCAAATCCTGTGGATCCTACTTCTTGTGTCTCACTAGGCCTCCAGCGAGACTGTGGGCCGGGAAGATCCCTTATTGGGGTATTGACAGATTTTTGCTTCTTGTGTTTTGACCAGCCATCATTGAGAATACAATATAGTGATATGAACCCCCTGTCTGTGGTTCCATTGTTGTTCCTTTTCAGCCTCACCAAATCCTGCGTTTATCATCCAGGAGCTGAGCCCCAGCATGACACATGATGTAGGCTCTATTAATTTGTACATTTTATAGATGAAAATTTTGATTTTTAGAAGGCTGAGTTTGCTTCCAAATAAAACTACATTTCATTAATTCTAATTACTACATCATAATTAAATTTTCTCATTCATGAATCCTCTTAGGCATGTAATACGTTTCAATTCATATGTCTAAGTCCAATGTCCTTTACTCTCCCCAAATCTGCAGCCCCACCTCCTCAATTTTTTTCCAGTAAATGTCAATGTATTCTTATGATGACTCATGCAATAATCCTGGTGTTGCTCCTTGCTGCTTCTTTATTTCCACTCTCACAGCAATCCTGTTGCCCACCCCAACATCAAAATACATCCACCATCTAACCTCTTACAACACTTCGCTAAACCACCAGTGTCCCAGCCACTAGAATCTCTGGACCAAATTATGTCCTGGTTGAAGGAAGTTATTAAGAGGACGTGACTGCCAGTTTACCTGGGAGCTGGATTCAGCAATTGGAGGTTCTGGCCAACCTCCCTTGTACTTGGAATGTATGCTCTGCCCGTCATTCCCACAGCTGGAGCCATTTCGAGGATGCAACTTTTAGGAGCATAAGGTGTTGCTGAAACATCTGAACTGAATATGTGACGGAACCCAGTTCAGGCCTCTATAAAAACTTCTTAGATTCTGGCTGGCTGATGTGGAGATCTCAACTTGCAGCTGACCAAATGAGCCTCGTAAGTAAGCCTGTTTGTTTGTTTGTGTATTTTTCAAGACACAGCCAATATGTCACTGAGAGGCTCTCTCAAGGGGCCATTTTGGACTCTCACTTACTTCCCTCTCATTCCTACCTCCTCCTTAATGCTGGCAACCACTAATCTGTTCTCTATTTTCATAATTGGGTTAATTCAAGAATGTTATGGAAGTGGAGTCATACAAATGTTACCTTTAGAATTTACTTCTTATTTCACTCATCATAATTCCCTGGAGATTCATCCAAGATTTTGTGTGTATCAATAGTTTGTTCCTTTTTATAGTTGAGTAGTATTTCATGATATAGATGTACCATAAATTTGTTTAACAATTCACTCGTTGAAGAACATATGGGTGGCTATACTATTTCACATTTTCACATCAGTCATATGATTGGTCTAGTCTTTCTGCATCATTGCTGGCATTTGATGTTTCGCTATTTTTTTTTNTTGGGGAATTGGGGGAAGGGGAACAGACAAGTTGCTGTCCTTTTGTTCTTCAGTCTAGTTGTGGAGGATGTTGCTTCACTGGCTCAAGTTGGCACCATCATTGCGCTCTTCCCGGGCGAGGCAGATCAGTTGCTGGCTTCTGGACTGCTGCTCACTGTGGCTGCTGGCTACACACGGTAGCCCATGGCAACCCACTGCAGCAGGGGCTGCAGCCTACGCTGTGGCCAGTGACTCACGGCAGCCCAGCTCCAGGTTGAGCTGTTGTTCAGCATCCTAGCTGTAGAGGGCAGTATCACGGGCCCTCATATGTGTTATCTGAACCGGGGCCCTCTGGCGTCCCAAGTCAGCTCTTAACCAAGGCGCCACTTGGCCGGCCCAATGTTTCGCTATTTTTTATTTTAGCCATTCTAAGTGTGTAGTGCTGTTTCATTGTGGTTTTAATTTACAGTTACCTACTGGCTAATGAGGTGCTCGTTTTTATCATCTGTATACCCTGTCTGCTGAAAGGTCTGTACACATCTTTTCCCCATTTCCTAATTGGATTGTTTGTGTTTTTTACTGCTGATTCTTGAGTTATTTATAAATTCTAAATGATAGTCTTTTATCAGCTCTTTGGTTTGCCAATGATATTTCCAAATCTACAGCTTATCTTTTCGTCCTTCTAATAGGGTCCTTCATAGAACAACATTTTAAAACATTTTGCCCAGGCTTATTGAGATTTAATTGATACATGATACTAGTAAATTTCAGATGTACAATGTGATGATTTTTTACTTGTATATATTGCAAACTTCTTTTAACTGATTATGTCCGGTAGATCTGTTTGTCTTTTTCTTTTTTTTCTCCTTTACAGATAATGTTTTTGGTGTTATATCTAAGAAGGCTCATTACTCTGGTTATGAGAACTATCTTTTAAAATTTATAAAATTTTACATTTATATCTATGGTTCATTTTGAGTTAAATTTTGTATATACTATGAGGTTTAGATTGAGGCTAATTTTGGTAATATCCAACTGGCCCAGCAAACATTTTTGAACACCACTATCCTTTCTCTATTGACTTGACCTTGAAACCTTGTCAAAAATCTTGTGGCTATTTTTTGGTATGAGATCAGGTTATGTGTTCTTTATTTTGTTTCATTGATCTCTGTGTCTGTAATTTATCTCTTCATCAATACTAAACTGTTTTAATTACTGTAGCTTTATAGTGAGTCATAAAATTGGTTTATATGATTCCCTTAGTTTATCCTTCCTTTTCAAAATTAATTTAGCTATTCTTGGCCTTCCTAAATAAATGTTAGAATCAGCTTTTATATATCTAAAAAAAAATCTTATTTCAATTTTGACTGGAATTTTTTAAATCTTTAGATTAGTTTGGTGGAGAAATAAATATATAAGAATAAATACACTAACAGTGTCAATTCTCTCTTGCTTATTAAACCTGTCACCTACCAATCTAGAGTAGTCCACCCCTTTTTTCTGTTTCTCCCTGACTTCCATGTATGAGGGCCAGTTTTAGATATTTTTTGAAAAAAATTTTATGACAAAAAATTCACAAAGCTATGCATACTAGGAAGACAATTTAAAACATTATACCTAATTTTGTAAACTTCTTTATAAATACGTGTATATGAACGGTGTGGTTGCATAGGTACATGTAAAATACCATAAATATGTATGTATAACATGGACACACTTAGGAAGTAAATGTAATGAAGTATATGTGTAAAATAGTGCATATTTGATATTTATAAATATTCAAATATCATTTACAGTGTTAATCATTGCTAGTCCTGAGGAGAAAAATTATAAATATAGTTTATTTTTTTAATCTACTTTTTGTATATATCTAAATGTTTTATAATGTATGACTTGCTTAAATTTCTCAATTTTTATAACTGTCATGTATTATAATTATAATATAATATAAAGTTGGTATATAAATTTAGAAATTTTACATTGAAAAATGAAATACTCAATTTGAAAACCAAGCATGTTATAGCTAAAAAAGTATTATATTACTAGGTATTTTACATATTGTATATCTGTCTTAATTTTATGGTCTTGGTGAGATTAATGAAACAGAGAAATCGAGCAAAAAATAATAATTTAGATTGAGAATTTTTAAAATTTTGATTTTTACATTTCCTGCTATCATTGCATTAATGAAATCCTGAAACTATGCATACCTGACAAAAGTGAAAATGAAACAAAATTTTCTTACAAGTTTTAGAAATTGTATATAAATGTTATATATAAATGTGGTGGGAATAAAAATCCCATGTTTTGAAAGAAGAAAGACTGAGGTTCAGTCTCAGTGTTCTAATTGATAGCCAGGGGATTTTGGCCAAGCTGACTAAGCCTCATTTTCATTATCAGTAAATAAATTGGAAAATAAGACCCACTTTACCCACTACATATGGGTGTTGTGAGGAAGATGTAAAATAATGTGTGAAAGTTAGTTGAAAATTATGTTATAAAAACCTAAAAATCCTTGTTTTGACAATGAAATTATGAATGCAGGGAAGCAAAGAATATAATAAATTGATTATATTGAAAACTTGAAACAAATAAGTAGTGTATGAGGAAAGCTAAACACTAAATAAACCAATTTTCTTTTCTTTGTGGTTAGCTAATATCTCATACTCATGTAAGCCTGATACTCATTAACAAATCAGTTAACTTTCCCTAACCCCTTGAAAAGCACTCACCATTTGATCAAAGATTTCATTGGTAGATTTTCATTCCAGAGATGCAAGCATGGTTCAACATATGCAAATCGATCAAGGTGATACGTCATATAAACAAAATAAAGGATAAAAATCACATGATCATATCAATAGATGCAGAAAAAGCATTTGACAAGATACAACATCCATTTATGATTAAAACATTTAATAAAATGGGTGTAGAAGGAAAGTACCTCAAACATAATAAAGGCCGTATATGACAAACCCTCAGCTAATATCATTCTTAATGGGAAAAAACTAAACTATTTTTATTGTAGTATGACACATCATCAACTCAATATAAGTCTGGAAATAAAGCTTCTTATATCTACTCAGTGTAGCTAGGATCTAAATCATACCCATATTTATTTATAATTAATAACTTCATTGAATTAATAATATGCTAGATATGCAAATATAATATATGTACTTGGTAAAATTATAGTGAATATAACTGAAGAAAAGAATAGTTTAAAATGTTCATAATAATGAGAGGGCAGTTAAGTAACATTTATCTCTGTCTCTTGGTAGAGCAAAATTGAAAAATTAATTATCATTAAGCGTTTTCCTTTGTCCACAAAAATCATGTGTGGCTCTAACTCTCATGGGAACAAATCAGTGATGGGGAGGAATGACCTTCCATCCTTTTTTACCTGGTGCTGCCTTCTTTTACACTTGATCAAGTTTTCTTGGTTAACCTTTCTGGGCCCAACCTAACCCAAAACTCCTTCAGAGGCCCTCAAAGGACTTTGGTAGGGGATCATTTATTCTCTATATCCTATTTCAGACTTAATAGCCCTAATACTTTTGAGTGGCCTGAAGTAGCTTCTTTAATTTGTTCATGGTCAATCAGGCACAAATCTATACATGGCTCATTTTCTGCATAATGAACAGGGTCAGATTAAGATATCTAAATGCCCTAAGCATAAAAAATATATATAGATTTTTGTTTTGTGTAACATTAGAAAATAAACACTAACCTCCAAAATGAATTTGAAGAAATACCGTAGCATTTCTCCCATGTGTTTATCAACATGTTTTGAAATATCAACTATCACATTTTTGAAAAATGTTTTCTAATTTTTATGCCAATTCTTAATTGTCATGCAAGCAAATACTTATTATAGCTAATGGGTAAAGCTATACAAATTATATTAGACTCATTATATTTGTATCTCTATTCCACCATGCATTTCTCACCTTATCAACCTATGTATGCATTTAAGCAACCTTATGCTGTGACAACAATTATTTAAAAAAAAATAAAAAGCTTTGAATAGAATATGGAGAATCTAAATGAACACTTTTACTCCCACAAACAAGTCTTTTAAGACAGTCATTTGACTGATTGATACCTTTGTCAAAATATTTAATTATGTTCTTTTTTACACAGCAGTAATAATTGAATCAATACATTTTAATGTAGAGACAAAAAGATTTCAGATTTAGATGTATTTAAAATTTTCCCACCATTTGTAGCCAAATTTATTTCTTCTGTCACTTTTTTCTGAAAATGGAAATGTAAGAAAACATAGCCTAAATTTTACCTGTTTATTTTTAAGAGTTATACTATGTCCTTTGCTTTCAAGAGCCATATTAAGGGAAAAGGCACAATAGATTATGACTCTGCTATTCTTCTAACTATAGAAGCCACAAATCATTTAATAATACCAAGAGTAAGATTTCTTGCTTTCAAAGCTTTAATTTTCAAAACAAGTTAGATTTTAGCTAATTAATTATGTATATCTGGTTGGGACATGTTTTTTTATCTCCCTTTACTGTGTACTACCCTGCATAGAATTCATCTGAGACATATAATCTGAAATGTTTTAATACCATGGAATTATTACATAGCTAATGTATGGAATCAATTTAAATGAGCACTGAGAAATATGTGCTATTACTTTCAATCTGTTCATTTTAAATTTATTTATTATTTTAATTTATTTATTTTATTGTATTTTATTTATTTATTTATTTATTTATTTATTTATTTATTTATTATTAGTTCCAGGTGTATAAAACAATATAATGGTTAGACATTTATACCCCTCACAATCTACTTTCCTTCTGACATTGTATATAGCTGTTGCAATTCCATTTACTCTATCCCTATGCTGTACTCCATATCCTGTGAATTATAGTTGACATTCAGTATTATTCAGCTTCAGCTTCAGGTGTACAGTGCAGTGGTTAGGCATCTACACCATCCATGAAGTGGCCTCCCTAATAAGACAAGTGCCCATCTGACACCCTACAAAATCTTTTCAACATTATTGATTATATTCCCCAAACTGTCTCACATATCCCTGTGGAAATATAACTTTGGGAAAATATAAGATTTTATTCTAAGTTTTTTCTCAATTTATAAGTTATAGGACAGCCAGGAAGTATTTTGCAGACAATTTTTCCCCATTTTTTCTTTAGTTGAAAAGTCAACAGAAAGCACAAATTGGTAGCCACAATCTGATCACTTTTCAACCAAAGAAAAAATGGGGAATAATTGTTTATTTAAAATATTTAAAATTTGATTACATGTTAAAGTAAAAATAGTTTGGATGTAGTAAATGAATTAAAATGTCCTAGTAAAATTAATTAATATACTAGATATTTTGGTGGCTGTTTTTCACTATTAAGTTGTTTAAAAGAACGAAGTTTGAAGATCTAAATGGCTTTATTAAGCAATTCATGAATCAGGCTGCATCCAATCTAGCAACTAGAAGGGCACTCAGAGGGAGTTGTACAAAATGCCAAGTTTTTTTATAGGAAGAAAGGTGGGGCTAAGGAGCTATTAACAAAAGAAAAGGATTATTTTTAGACCAGGATATCTTGTTTTGGGGGAAGGGAAGGCAAGGGATTTTATCATGCAATTGTTTCTTCTTTCTAAGGGGAATGGAGAGGGCCCAAGTGACAGATCACCTCATTGGTGTACACCAGAAATTTCCAGACTGGTTGATTAAGATTATATTTCTTTCTGCAAAACGAAAGAAAAACGTGGAAACAAATTAAAGATTTAAAATTTTAGGGTTAAAAAAAAACAACATTACATTTCTGGGAGAGGTTGAAACAGCAATTAAATCAGGAATTGCAATTAGCTTTGGTGTCATGGGCTTTAGCATAGGTGACACCATTTTGGGCCTGTTGGTCTTCTCTTTAATAGTTGGTTCATATATTTATTGTCTCTACATATACTTTTGTATTTTTATGTCCATTTTGGTTTGTTTCAAATATCTTAAATTTTTAAAGAGCTGAAAATGTCTTATTTAATTTTTAATAATTCATCTGCTGGCTTGAAATATTGAAGACAGGCTGACACTTGGCTCAGTGATAAACTGGTCTGTGGGTGGCAGTCACTTCCCTCCTTTACCTGTGGTGGTGGTAATCTCGCAGTTATGTTTGGGCAATCCCTTTTCTAAACAACCACGTGTAACCAGTCATAAAAATTCCATTTTCCTTAACAGTGATTTGTTTATATATGGGCCAATGATGCAGTATAATTAAAAAAAAAAAAGTTGAGAGAAAGTCTGTTGAGAGGATTCTGAAAAATGCACATTTTTGTTTATTTGTTTGTTTATAAAAAGAGATTACTATGGAATTCCTCTTCATTGGCTGCATATTTTGCTTGGATGTGATGCCTGGAGTTGTGACACTCTATTGCATCACAATAGAGTGCAATGAGTATAGCTAAATGAACACACTGTGGATGGAAGGAGCCTGGACTGCTGAAGTTATTTTCACTTCTTTATTTATTCATTATTAGTTATTTTCTTTATTCTTTATAAATCCATATGTCCTAGCCGGTGGGTTGTGGGGGAGCTTTCGGCGGTGGGATGCCCAGAGTAAAGAAAGCACATGGAGCTGACATGAGGAGGAACCAGCATCTTTAATCAGCAATAGCAACCATTATATAGAGGTTTTGGGGGAGGAGAGCGCACAGAAGTGCGCATATTCCCTCCCTCAAATGTAAGTCATGTTTACATAAAGGACTTATGTAACCAGAGCCTGGTGCCTGCTCAGCAGGCTCCGGATTCAAAGTCCGTACATCTGGAATCGGGGTCCGTTCGTCAGCCTGCACACATCTGGACAGCCTGGGCCCCATGCCCAGGGCCTCCGCTCATGAGCACCTGAACCTGCCCGGGCCCTGTCAGTCTACCCCCTGCAGGGTGGTGGTTCGGGACTTGACCATAAGAGCGTGTCCCTGTGCACAAAGGCCACAACAGCAATACATAGAGCAACCGAGGACCATGAGGCTGATGGCGATACCTGTCAAGATAAGGCCTGCCCACCACCATGAAGGGCCAAGGAAGTTCTACCAATGCATAAGGGGGTCATCCTACCAGGCCTGGATCCCCAAAACCTTGGTGTCTATTTCCTGCAAGGCATCTTGTTCCTTTTGTTGGTGGTCCGGGATGTAAATACAGTATTCAACAGCTGTTAACAAGTCTAGGGCCATCCTGTTCTGTAGTACCACCTTTCTCATTTGGGTTGTTTTGTCAAGGAGCAGGGCTAAAGAGGCTTGCATCATGTTCAGAGTGTTGGCGATGTGTTGGGCAAGGGCTTTCACATGCAGCTCTATATCTATCACTCCACGCCTTGTCAACAAGATGGCTAAGGGGTAAAACCACTAGGCCACCCACTTTTCCCTGTGCCAACGATGGTAAACTGGGTCCCAATTGTCTGGCCTCTGGGGCAACATGGGTAGAAGGTGACTGTGAATAAAAGGGCATGCCCAAGTGCAGCGGCCCGTCCATCAGGCCAGCAAATATGGCCATCCATGGCACCCACAAACCCAGATAGTATTACCTGGCAGGAAGTCAGGGGTATTGTTCCCACTATATGGCGTTTATCCTACCAGCGAGTAGGGTCCATTACAACAGTAACATTGAGGTAGTGCTCCTTGAGTAACCAGCTCACCGTATGGTTTGGAACTGTGCGGTGTTGTTGTTTGACACATAAAGGAGCACAGTTAGACAATGTCACATGAATTCCCACCAACCACCCCCAGCCATTGTCCACAGCATTGCCAATGAGAGGGGGGTTGTTGTGGTGGTGTTTCTGCAAGAGGGCTTCGACAGCATGGCGGCGAGCATTCCTCTCTGGACTGTTCCGGTCCCAGCACTGGAGGTCTGAGCAGCTGGTACCGGTGGCAGGGGTGATTCACCAAGGCAGTCCTTTAGCAGTATCTGCTGGCAGCTCTGTGCACACCCAGCAGTGCAAGGAGTTATGCATCTGGGCAAAGGTGTGTGCCCAGGACAATATGCTGTTTCCTGTGGCTAACCTGGGCAATACAACAGAGCAGATAAAGTGACCATTATGTGTAAGTCATGACTTTCCAGCAAAATGCATCTACGTGCTTGTCCTGTGAAGCACTGTAGCCAGTATGGGGGCAGCTCCTGATTAGTGTACCACACCTGTGCACCGTTAGGGGGCCAGAGGTTAGGTCCACCGTGTACAGAGTTATGGGCCAAAGGTGTAGCATGGGGGGCCCTCATAAGAGGGACCCACTTGCCTTGGCTGGTAAAGTCACTTGTACCATGAAGGGCCAGCACCCAAGCCAGGGCATAACCACCAAACCCTTCTCTAGACCCTGTTCCCAGGGCTCTAGCAAGGTAACCCAGGGTTCTTGGGTGACCTGAGCCTGCCAAGGCCAGGTTCATTCCTGCATCTGACCAGGGGCCATCGTGGATGGAGTAGGCAGGATTACCATCCCCCCTGTAGCCTGGGCTGTACCTCCAGGTCTCTGGTCCCTGATCCCCATGACCTGTAGGAGTCGTGGGAGCCCTTCAGTTACCTTGTCCAAAGGGGCCTTACCAGTTTTCCATGGCTGCTCATTTAATAGGCGAACAGCTACCAGTACCTGGTTTTTCCAGTGTTTCCACCTAGGAGCCAATACCCTTAACTTGTGTTTCAACAACTTGTAAAAGCATTCAACCTTACTGGCAGCTTGAGGTTGGTAAGGAACGTGTAGTCGCTATTGGATATCATTGTCCTTCGCCCGGGTTTGAACCTGTGAACCTGTAAAGTGGGTGCCTTGATCACTGGCAATAAGCAAGGGCGGGCCATAGGCAGCGGTCAAGTGTTCCAAGGCTAGTAGCATGTGTCATTGATCCGCCTGGGCCACAGGGTAAGCAAAGCCCAGTTTGGTGGCAGTGTCTACTGCTGTCAGGGCGAAATGGGCTCCCTGGTCTGCAGGGAGTGGTCCAATATAGTCCACCTGCCATTCTTATGGGGGCCGTGCCCCCCGAGGTACAGATCCCATGGAGGTGGGCAGACACCGTCTCTGGGGGTGGTGCTCTACACACCAAGGACACTGCTGAATAGCTTGTTGTGCCTCAGCTCTCGTTAGCTGTAAGCCCCAGTGGGTAGCCACCAACCCCATAGTCCTGGTACCCACATGGCCAGCTTGTTGTTATAACTTGTTAAGCCAAGCGGTCATGGCGGCGGACCCTGGGGGTGCAGCAAGTGAGTGTACTTTCACTAAGGTATCAGCCACGTCATTGCTGGGCACCTGTAATGGCCGATGGCCCAAGATGTAGTACATGGTGGTGCCCGTGCTCTGGCCTTGTCTCCAAATGTCCTCCCAGAGGTCCCTGTCCCATAATGGGTGGTGGCCGATCAGCCACTCTTGGGCTGCCCATAGGGGCAGCCACAGCATCAGGCCCCGATATACGGCCCAGCAAATATATACCAGGCCAGGTTCCTTAGTCAAAACTAAACAGACTGCCCATAACTCAGTCCATTGGCTAAAGCATCCGGTACTTGTGTCATACCAAAAGGTGACAGTGAGGGGTTGTAGGGCTATAGCTGCCCATGTTGGGGGCTGCCCTAGGTAAGACCTGTCCATGTACCAGGCATCAGCCGGCACTGAGGGCTTGCCCTCCTCAAATGGGCTAGGAGTCTCACGCATTTCTACAGGGTCCTCTGCTTGCTCAGAGCAGAAAGCAATGGGCCCCAAAAGAGCGTGCAGCTCCTGGGTCAATGGACTAGAGGAGAACAGAAACTGTTGTTCTAAATAGGCTCCCTACTTTGTTAACGTTGGCGTCTGCACCACGCTGGTTTGCAGTCTTATGGCCCAGGACCAGAGCCAGACTTCCACTGGGTAGGTCGTTTGCACCATGACCAGGTGTGGACCTGTGATGCTTTCACAGGCCAACAGGGTGGCGTATACCACTGCTAATTGCTTTTCCACCAGGGAGTACTATTCTTCGGCTCTCTTCTAGAGCTGGGACCAAAACCCAATAGGTGTCTTCCATGTGCCCTGTTTCTGCCAGAGACCCCAGCCAAACCCAGAGTTCTCCACCTGCACAGTCAGGAAGAATGGCAGGGTTGAGTCAACAACCCTTAGGGCCAGGGCCTGGGCTATGGCATGTTTCGTCGCCCTGAACACCTGCTCGGCTTCAGAGGACCAATCCCAGGGCTCCACTTTGTGAACTAACCGGTGCAAGGATCGCATTAGCATTGCCAGATGTGGTATGAAGGTTCACCAGAACCCCAGTAGCCCCAGTAAGTCTGTAACTGCCTCACTGTCTCTGGACAGGGGTATGCTTGAATCTTATCTATAACTGCCTTGGGGATTACTTTTGTCTTACCCAACCAAATAACTCCCAAGAACTTGACAAAGCAGCCAGGGCCCTGGACCTTGTCCTCATTGATGGCCCACCCCCAACCCGTTAGGGAGTCTCGGAGACTGCAGGCAGCAATTTTCAAATCTGCAAGAGAATCAGAGGTTAACATTATATCATCCATATATTGAAACAAGCTCACGGTCAGGGGCTTGGTCCATGTAGCTAAATCCTGCGCTACCAGCCCATGGCACAGGGTTGGGCTGTACAGGTAGCCTGTGGCAACACCTGGAAGGTCCATTGTCTGTTTTCCCAGTTGAAGGCGAACTGTTCATGGCTGGCAGTGTCAATGTCAATGGAGAAGAAGGCGTTAGCCAAGTCTACCACATAGTGGAACCGTCCTAGTTCCTGCGAGAGGCAGTCCATCAACTCCGTGATGTTTGGGACGGTGGCGCGCAGCAGGGCGGTCACCTTGTTCAGCTCCCAGTAGTCCACTGTCATTCTCCAGGGACCGTCTGTTTTCCTTACTGGCCAGACCGGGGAGTTGAAGAGGCTGTGGGTGGACCTTATGACACCTACCTTTTCCAACTTCAAAATAGTACACCCAATCTCCTCATGCCCCCGGGCAAGCGATATTGTCTGATGTTAACCACTCGGGTGGCCTGTGGCAGGTGGAGGGGTGCGTGCTGGGGATTTCCTCTAGCCACCATTTTCACCATGCGCACCCGCAGACAGAATTCCCCCACAGACGTCATGACCGTCAGTCCAATGAGCACATCCACCCCGAGGATGTATTCAGCAATAGGAGACACGTAGACCTCATAGGCCCTGGGGGGGAGACGTCTGATACCCAGGGTGAGGGAGACTCTATGCACCATGATGTTTCTGCCACCATACCCCATGATAGTGGCTTTTGGGCCCTGAAAACAGTCCAGATTGCCATATATGAGGGTGCTGTCTGCCTTGGTGTCCACGAGGGCCAGTACCTGCTGCACGTTCCAGGGTGACCAATATATGGTGAGTTCAACATGAGGACTCAGGTCATCCAGCTCCCCCATCAACCAGGTGCCCCAGCCCACTCCCTAGTCAGGGAGGAAGTCAGCTAGGCGCAACTCCTGGGCAACCCCCTTCTGCTCCTTTGGGGACATTGCAGTGAACTTCTGCTCAGGCCGTAGCTTCCGCCAGAGGGCCAAGAGGACCTCGGAGCGCTGGCTGTCAAATTTCTCTTCGGCCAGCCCAGCGGCCACCAGGTCAAATCATATTTGCCAGTGGCTCACCTTAACAGGGTCCCCTCCCTCGCCCTGGCCCTTGGGCATAGCTTTTGTAGCCCATTTCAGGAGACGGGGATGACTCATGCCCTTTTCAACCACAACTCTTGCCTGCATAGTCAGGCCTTGCCGACAGGCTTCCACATCCCCCAGTCTAGCCAAAGCCCCTGTGACCTCATGGATGGGCCAGTCTGTATAGGGAGCTAACAAGGTGGCCATAATACCAAAGGTTCCCGGCGGGCTGTCAGCAAGGATAAGGTCTTTCATGCGGGCTGTAAATATCTCTTCATCAGGACTGTTATACTGTAAAGCAAACATCCTCTGCCGCATGCCCATCTCCCGCATGACTTGCACCAAGTCCAAGTAAGTGGTCCATTTACTCACATGCTCAGGCAAGTTCCCTGCATTGTCCCAGACCATGCGGGCAGCAACCATGAGCCAGTTAATTAGGGTCTGATTACCGGCTTGGGGGTTGGTCTAGGGCCTCCCTGCAGGGCACCACAGTGATGCTGGCCAGCTGCGCCATCTTGGTGGGGCTTAACTCCATGTTGTCCACCCCATCATCCCACAAGCATAACAACCAAGCAGGGACTGACTCACCCAGGCACTGCTTGCACTGCTTCGTGAGCTCCCGCAATTCCATGACCGTGAAAACGGTATAGGAAATATGTCTCATGGACTGCCATTGTCCAGCGGCTTCACCCCCAGGAGCCAGCGGCTCCTCAACTTCCACCCTTTGTCCAACCACCGGTCAGGCACGCTGTATGGGCCCCAGTGGGCTGCTAGCACCTCCAACTCGGGAGACCCTTGGAGCATGCATTCAGCCGCTGCCAGGTGTTGCTCCAAGTTCTCCTCTTGGCATTGTAAGTGCTGCACCTGGTTCATGTACTCCTGAATGTCATGGCTAACATGTCGTAAAACTGCTAGGAACATCCAGGCCACCCAGCTGGCTGCCTCCCGGTGTGCCAGTGGGACATTCAGCTCCAACACCTCCAGGGCTTTCCAGACATCTTCCAGTTGGGGGGCACATGGCGTCCCAGTCCTCTGGTGGAGTCCATGCCAGCAGGTACATTGTGACCAGATACCAGAGGGATGTCTGGGGCCACATCTCATCTACCCCGGGGTGGTTCTTCTACCGGGGCAGAAGGGGCACTCACCTCACTCTGACACAGACTATGCCAAGTGTCATCGGGGGGTTGTGGGGGAGCTTTCGGCGGTGAGATGCCCAGTGTAAAGAAAGCATGCAGAGCCAACATGAGGAGGAACCAGAGTCTTTAATCAGCAATAGCAACCATTATATAGAGGTTTTGGAGGAGAAGAGTGCAAGGGAGTGTGCATGCTCCCTCCTGCAAATGCAAGTCATGCTTATGTAACCGGAGCCTGGCACCTGCACAGCGGTATCCAGAGTCAAGGTCTGTACGTCCGGGGTCAGGGTCCATACGTCAGCCTGCACACATCTGGATTTCCCAGGCCCCGTGCTCAGGGCCACCACTTTTGTGGGCCTGAACGTGCCCAGGCCCTGTCACCATACATTGTCATATATTCCCAAAATGAAGGTGAAGGTTGAGGAGTTTTAGATGATTAATATTATCCAAAAATGATAGTCAGATTTTACTGTAAACTTATGTTTTTAATGTAAGATCATCCCATTCAGAGATTTTCATTATCCTAACTAATCAGATATTTGATAGTTTCATTCTAAACACACTGCAACTCCTGACAATTCATAGACTCTAATTGCAACTAAGATTATAACTTTATATATTTCATTGTATAATTTCCTGATAATGATACATATTATATTTTATTGTGTTTCTCTGCCATTCAGTTTTGAGGGCTTTATCCTTTATACAGTTGTGCTTCTTATGTCTATGCTTTTAGTCTACCTAAATATTTATATGAATAAAATATTGGGTTGTTGGAAAAGTCATGAC
>NW_017732741.1:175918-177238 GCF_001890085.2 Hipposideros armiger
TTTTTATTGATTTCATAATAAAGCTCAAGCTCCACATCGTTAAATCCAAGGGCTTTCATAATCTGACTCCTATTAATAATTCTAGCATCATTTTTCAATAATTACACTCCCTGAACTCTGTAACCTCTGCCAGTTTCAATAACTGTTAGTTGTCTGACACCTCATGGCCTCTCACCTGGGATATTTGTGTACAATATTTGTAACAGTTTACCAATCCTGGCTCTTCATGGTTATGACCTATTCATTTTTCCAGACTCACATGTGACATCAATTCCTTCACAAATCTTTCCCTAAAATGATATAGCAATCCCTTTTATTTGTACTCAGAGCGCCTTTTACTGCTCATATAAACTTATCATACTTGTGTTGAGGGGAGAGTTCATAAAATAGCTGTTTGTTAGCTTTTAGGGAGAAAAATTGATATTTAAACATTGTGAAGATATTATTTCTAATAGCCTAGTCACTATGGAAGGAGTTATTTGATGGATAGTTATTGGTTATGCATATGTGAGGCATGCAGACTAGGCTGATAAGCCTTCAGGTCAGAGGTTTTGCACTCGATCCTATTCTTATAAGTCAGTGCCACAAGAATAGTTACAAATTTTGATATCACACTTACATTTAAGACTCCATTATTCTGAGAAGGTTGTAATCAGATATTTTTAGCATGATTAAATCTGCCCTTTCTTTTACTGAATTGTTAGAGGACTTTAAGTTTACTGGGATGAGGTGGCCGAAATCATCATGAGATTCAGTGAATCCCCTGGGAGGAAAAATTTTAAGACCATTACACCACTTTCGAGATCCAATTTCATTAGATGGATTGAGGTGATCTGGAGAAGTGAGCCAGAATGACAGGTATAGGCCCAGGAGCTTCTAAAGGGGACTTCACTATAGAAGAGTCTGGACTGGTGTCATAGAGGATTGCTACAAGCCAACCTTTCTGGTACTATATCGTGAAGAGCATTGTGGAGTGTATCAACAACATGTAAAAACTGGGAGCCTTGTATCATAAATTAAGACACTTTGGAATCTCAGGTCAGTTTGGTTAAAGTGCAAACAGCAGCCAATGACTCTCATAAGGGTCCTGCAAGTTTAAATTTTCACATATGAAAGCTAGATTTTTTTCATGTAAGGTGAGAACAAATGGAATTCCTTCTTTAAACAGGACACATAGAAACAAAACACTCATCTATGAAGAGTTTTAGGAGTTTTAACTAGGTTTCAAGTCTCCGGTTTCGGTGGCAGTAATAGCAGCTATGCCCTCCGTGGACCATCATGGGAGCAGTATCATCTCTGGTTGCAGCAACGTGGTATGGG
>NW_017732741.1:180969-185554 GCF_001890085.2 Hipposideros armiger
AATAATACTTCATATTCAGATAAAAAAATGAATCACAATATTTAAAATTACTCAAAAAAAAAGCCACTATACTCATTTATGTTTGGCTTCCCACTTGAAATGAATCTTTCCCCTGAGTTGTGTGTGTGTGTGTGTGTGTATGTGTGTGTGTGTGTATCTCCTCTGGGGATATATATATATATATATATATATATATATATATATACACACATATATATATTTATTATTATTTTTTTCCTTCAGAGGAGGTCAAACTATAGCCAACATATGGTGAAATTAATCAGGCATCTCATTTATTGTGTCTGATTGAATTTTAATGGCGCTGATAATCTAGTTTGACAACTTGCTAAACTATTGTCAGATATATTATGCTATCTCTTCTCATTATGTATGACAGATAGTTAAGTGCTGTAAATTATGGGGCACTGTAGGAATTGGGTGTGTTATGAAACCCAAGTGGTAAGCACTTCAGGAGAGAGGAACTCTGTTCTTAAGTGACCTCTGATAATAGTTCACAAAGAGCAATCACAGCCAGTTTTACACAACTGCTTTTATTCTAGTAAAACAACAGATACTATTTACTCAAACAAGGGATAGGTAGATGATAGATAGATAGATAGACAGATAGATAGATAGATAGATAGATAGATAGATAAATGATAGAGATGTACGGGTATATGGATACTTCACAATCAAGCAGGTGTAGCGTAACTTCCTACTCCTTAAGTGTGGGTTGCATATAGTGACTTCTAAAAAGTACAGTATGAAAAGAGCACAGAAAGATTAATTTCAGTGGCAAACCTGAAAGACATTACCTCAACCAGTTGACCAAGGTTAACTTACCCTTGATAAGATGGGATGAAATGGCACTTCAGCTCTGCTCTTCCTCCCAAAATTGTAATCATGAGAAAACTCTATTCAAATCATGAGAAAACCAACAGAAAAGTACCAATTGAGGGGCATTCTACCAAATGCTTAGCAGTATTCCTTAAATTGTCAATGTCAACAAAACTCAGGAAAAGACTGAAAGACTGTTACACCTAAAGGGAATCTATAGGGACATAATGACTAAATATAATGTGTGTTCCTGTGTGAGATCCTTGCACAGAAGAAGGATATTACATTAAAAAACAATAGGAATTCTAAAAGTATGGACTTGAGTTAATAATAACTAATGTATCAATAATAAATAAATTTGCCATACTAATGCTAGATGTAAGTAACAGGGGACATGGGTATGAAGTATATTAGAATCTTTGTATTATGTTATCTTTACCATATTTTTGTGGATCTAAAGCTATTCTTTAATAAAAACTTATTAAAATATATCAAATTATTTATATATTTTTTAGTGAATTTATATTAAGCTGTCTTAAGTTTCTTTCTTTTTTTTTTGTTTTCTTTTGTTTTTGCCATATATCAAATTATTATCTAGACTTGGGTTTATCTGAATGTTCCAGACAATTCTTTTTGAGGGCCAACATTATTTCCACTAATATTTTTCATAGAATTTGAAAACATTTGATAAGGTAACTATTAGCATATTTTGGAAACAAAATCTTTTTTTTTTTTCCAGTTAAAAGTAATTATATAAAGAGAAAGATGACTGTAGTATAATGTTGACATATTTTCTCTATAGTGTGGTATAAGACAGAAGTTTCTTCAAAGCAAAATTTATTTCATGATTCTTCAATGTTAATAAGAATCATTTTAGAGAAGCGCCATATAAAATTGTCCATGCAGCCTGGGAGGTGACACAGAATCTAAGATTGTATATAAACCTGAAATTTAAACATTTATATGGATATGGTTATTCCATTTAATGTGTTTTTGTCTGAAGCATATATATATATATATATATATTTTTTTTTTCAAGTTCTTCTTCCTCTTCTACTTTTTCATTCAACCAAAATATATAGTGGAATAGAAAGTATAAATTGTGCATATTCAAAAAATATGTATGGTTTAGCAAGAGCTGTCAGAGTAAAATGTCTTTAGGATTATTCCAGGAAGAAAATTATGGAAATGCCAAAAAAGACAAAGGATGTTGAAATTCCATGTAAAAACCACATTTTGACAGCTCTGATTGTGTGCCTTCATGAAAATACTAAAACTCGAGGGTTTCAAAACACATGTAGCTAGCACTTCTTTTCTATAGATAACCCCTCCATAATTCCTGAAAATTGTAAATTATCTTTAAGTGTGTGTGTGTGTGTGTGTGTGTGTGTGTGNTGTAAATATTTTTTAATAAAGGATTTTTAAATAGAATTTATTTATTTTTCTCTATAATGGTAAGGGATCATCTTTGTTTTATTAATTGTTACATATGTGTTATCTATACAGAGTCTGGATCTGAGTAGATGCACATAAATATCTGTAGAAACAATGAAAGAATAGTGCAATATATTTTCTGGAATCTAAGATTGCCTTGGATTTTTTAAGAGGTTACAATTAAATTATAGCTTTGATGAAAACAAAAACTAAATATTATCACATAAAACACATTTACAAATTATGAAACATATATTCTGTTTAGAAAAAAATTTTTAAATATGTATATTGACAACTAAGAAGATACACTAAATAGTGTGGCTAAAATAAAAAATCCTACTACATGGAGAAAATGGTGTGAAAATACAAGTCTTGTAACTTTTGTTCCAGGACTGAAAATATGATCCATCACTTATAAGTTTTATAAATGTTTAAAATCCCATTTACATCATCTCATTTTGATTTATAAACCAGGAAAAGATATGTAAGTCACATGGCCTATTTTAATAAAGTTCGTATACTTCTCTAGGTATATGGAAGTAAAAATATGATCTCCTTTAGTTGGGTAGTTTCCGAATTCCCCAGTTGTCTTGTTGACAGTCAGATTTTTTATTGAAAGAAATGTATACTTTTTAAACATAACACATTTTTAAAAGTTATACTCAGAGATCTGAACCAAGAACTTTTGGAGATGGGTGTTTTCTCTCCCAGACTGTAAAGCTGAAAGACTCTCTTTTCCGTATTTTGCAAAAGTTTCATGCAGAAATTAGGGCCCAAGTACTGGAGCACCTCAGTACACAGTACACTACTCCACAACTAGTATGCATCCAAATAAGTTACAATAATTACTTTCTCTTAATGAAAGCGATTGGTTTATGACCTTCTAACAAAGTTTGTTAAACCTTACTGTCCTTCATTCTTCAGTCATAGTAAATTATTTTGTTTTTTATCATTGTAAAGCTTTCAACATGTATTCATATATGTGATCTCATTTTCTTTTCTCATAACACTCCTCTGTATTAGACAGAAAAAAAAAATTAGGCAGTGACTCTAAATCTTCTTATTCTAAATCTCAAGACCCCAATATCAAGCAATAATGCTGAGGCACTTTAGAAGAGATTATAAAGCACCCTTCAAATCACAGCAGTGAATGCTTAATTTTAAAATTATCTAACAATGTATGCTTTGAAAATTGTTTTTATTATGAAGTTTTAAATAATATTTAATTTACTTTGGGTTGTAGAATATGATATTATAATGAAGAGATGATTACTTCTTTTTGAAGAAATATCTTTAAATTCCTGAGATGGTGTAGTGGTTAGATACAAGACAAACATTGGCTCAAATCCCAGCTACTTTATTTATTAGCTGCATGATTAAGGGGATTTAATTAATTCTTAAGTTTTCTCCTTCATCAAAGGTGGTTAAAATAACTGCAGTATTATAAGAATTGCATGAGAGCACTCATGCAAGCTCTTAGCTTATAACCCAACTCCTCAGCTACTATTCCTGGTGCTCTGGCATTTTTTTTTTCTCTGTTTATGGGATAGCATGGCCATTTAGCTTGACATAAATTTTGAAATTAAAAAAAATAATAGTTAAAGTCTGAGTATCTGAGTTTAGTTCCACACTTCATTTTAGATTTTAAAGGTGGTGTAGCATATTAACTAATACTGTAAATCCTAGAGTCACAGCTTCTTGTTCAATTCCTGACTTTTTCACTTACAGGATGACTCATGAGGATAATTCTCTCTATGTCTCAGTTTCTGCATCTGTAAAACTAAGGTGATATTAACAGAAATTAATTTATAAGGTTGTGAGTCTTCAATACATTAATCCATGTAAAATACTTAGGAGCATATCTAAATTCAGGTAGTCACTCATATAAAAGTTAGCTCTTATTATCGATATTTTTGTACAGAAGGGAAGTAATTTACTTTTGTGGGATGTCAAAATTTGATATTAGATATAATATTGTAGCTTTGTTCTGCATGATGGGAGATGTGAGAAAGAAAATTAGAGAAATGCTACAGAGAAATCCTTATGCAATTTTCTTTGGACATATGTGGCTTTCTACACCACTTCTACGCCACGGACAAAAATATTTTGAATATATTATTATGCTTATGATTCGTGAACCATGTGAGATCAATGACAATATTATTGCTATAATTTTACTTTGTATTTAGAAAATTTAGAAAGTTTATTCATATGCAAAATTTATTTAATGTTAACAAAGAAATGTAAGATAGGTTTACTTAAAATAATTTACTGATAAGGAAACGAAAGTTCAGAAACATTAAATAATTTGATG
>NW_017732741.1:189329-227605 GCF_001890085.2 Hipposideros armiger
CCAGATCAGGTGAGTAGGGAGGGTGTTCCAATACAGTTATTTGTTTACTGGCTAAAAACTCCCTCACAGACGTTGCCGTGTGAGCTTGTGCATTGTCGTGATGCAAGAACCATGAATTGTTGGCAAAAAGTTCACGCCGTCTAACTTTTTCGTGCAGCCTTTTCAGCACTTCCAAATAATAAACTTGGTTGACTGTTTGTCCAGTTGGTACAAAATCATAATCAATAATCCCTCTTATATCAAAAAAATGTTGGCGACATCATTGCAACAAGTTTGTGAACTTAATTGTCAGACCTCGTATTTATATATGTTATAATCCAGGTTACATTCTCTATATAGATAACTTTGTATAGTATTTTGCAAAAAGCACATGCAATGCTATTGTTATATACCTTGCTTTTTTTTTATCACCTTACTATACATGATAGTGTTTTCCCATGGTGTATTTCTTGTTATAATGAAAGTTTTTGTCCAGTCCACTTTCATTCGGAATTCTATCTCTTGCCTTCAAAGCACTTTTAGCTAAAAATATTCACACCTCTTTATTTGTCAAATGTGTTAATTATTTTCCATTAAAATTTAATTGTCTCTGTCATATATTAATTTTTAATTTTGAATGTTATAAATGTGTTCTTTCGTGCTTCTTGCCTCTTGATTTTTATCATTTTTGTATTAATTGGTTTTGGTATGTTATTTTGAACTTTGAAGTTTCAATGATATATTTTTCAATACAACTTTAAGTAAGTTTTTCCCCCATAAATAGAGGAATTCTACATATTCATACTTATATGGTTACTAATTTACTTAGTCATTTATTCCTTTCAGCATACAATGCTTTCTACTTTTTTCTAGATTAATTAGATTGTTTTCTTATTTTCTTTATACGTTTCTCCCTTGTAGTGTGGAAGTTCTACCTCTCGTATAGGCTAAATTGTGCCCCCCTACCCTCATTCATATATTGCAGCCAAGTTACCTCAAAATGTGACTGCATTTGGAGACAAGGCCTTTAAAGAAGTGATTAAAGTTAAAATGAGCCCATTAGGGTGGGCCCTAATACAATCTGACTGATGTTCTCATAATTATAGAGGAAATTAGGCCACACAAGAGACACTGTGAGTGAGTACACACAGAGGAAATACAATGTGAGGACGCAATGAGAAGGCAGCCATCTGTAAGCTAAGCAGAGGCCTCAGGAGAAACCAGACCTCCTAACATCTTGATATTGGATTTGTAACTTTCAGAACTGTGAGAAAACAGTTTTCTGTTGTTTAAGCCACCAAGTCTGTGGTATTTTGTTATAGTAGCTCTAACAAACTATTATAACCTCTAATTAAATGTTGCTCTTGAAGCTCTTAAATATTTATCATCCGTATTTAACTTAAATTAATTTTTTAATGTTAATAATTAAATGGTGTCAGTAATTGCTTTCTGATAATAAGACAATGGTTTCAGCATGCTTTCACTTAGGCCTTTTTACTTCCCCTAGTTTGAGAGACTTTAGACTTGTAATTCAGATTATGATGCTTTCTTTCTTTTATCTTTTTTTTTTTTTGGTAAATACCTCTATTTTACATTTTTTCCCCCTGAATTGCTTTATAAACTGTTTGCCTATCTAATTGATATGTACACTTACACGAAGTGTTTTCTTTCTTTATCATGTTCTTTATGTATCAATAATGCCTTTCCTAAGTAAATTAGTAAGAATGAAATGAGTTTCATCAAATAAAATCTGACAAGAGTGATGATATTCTGCTTTTTAAAATTATGGTTGATAGATATAAGTATGCTGATTATATCATAGTTAATTATAAAGTGTATAACACTAAATACTAAATTAAATTTAATTAAAGAATTTTTAAAGTATTGACTTATAAAGTTAATAAAATCATAGTAATGACTTAATGGAGGTCATTTAACATTTAAATAGCTGTACTAAAAATGATTCTTCATAAATTTTAGAAATGTAGATAAAAGTGTTCATTATTATAAGATTTTATAAATGTCTTTTTATGTAAATATGCATTTCTTTTATTACTAAATTATTTCATTGAAATTTCCAAATTTGTGTAGGTTATAGGAGAAAAAATGAGGTGTTTTCATTTTGGAATAAATTATATAATGTTTTGAATTAATAAACATAGGAATTTAACTTTCTTACATAACATTACCTCCCCACCTCTCTTGCCAAAACACACATTCCTCAACACTCAAAAAGTCTAAGGGATTATTTCACTAAAATTTGAAAGTCTTATTTAAGCCAATAGTGGAAAACATGCCAATATTGAGGCAAAATTAATCATAATAAAAGTGTGTAGATACTTTCCACAAGTGTTAGGGGCACAGGATCCCACTTGGCCCCTGGATTAATTGACATTCTTTTTTTTTCTTTTAATTGACATTCTTAATGAGGCACAGCCAAGTCATCAGGTACTCAGGGTGGAATTCTTGTATATAAATGCACATACTAAGAAATGAGTATCTTTATAAATGTGTTCTCAAACATGCAACTAGTCTTAGAAACATCAAATCATGTTATCTTTAGGGCAGTGCTTACACTCTGTAGTTAGTACTTATTAAACCCTATACACCTCATCTTATCTTACAGGACTATCACCATAATAACAGTGATCAGATCCACTCAGAATTAGATGCTAAATTAAAATTTGTTCTTTGCTCTTTCACGATATGTATTTAAATGACAAAAAGCAATTGTCAGAAAGTATGGAAAATTTGATCAAGAAATTTGTAGTGAGGTTTTATATGCTCCAGTATTCAATTAAGTGTGGAAATTATAAAATTTCTGTGAGTGCCTACTTCTAGTTTCATTTTCACTACAAAAAAAGGGGGAATTTTATAACCAAGCAAATAGAAAAAAATGATAAAACAAATGGATTCTATTCTTCATTATTAATTAATATGAGTAAACAGAATTTTTGTATCATTATCTTTTTCAGAAACTTTAAATGTAAGTAGTTTTTCTAGTCTTCAATTTTAAACATTTTTAACTTTGGCAACAGAGCTCTAGTGTAGAGAGGCAAGATAGATAGGGAACATCATTGAGAATCTTAAGGAAAAAATGAGCCAAGTATTGCATCATCCAGGTTAATCAAATTCAAACCTAATAACTTATGGGAATAAATAATTAAAAACTCTTAATGACAGGCTTTATGGTTTCCTACTCAACTACAGTGATCCCATACTTATTCTTCACAGAGAAAATATTTAACTAACTCAGGTTTGCAAAGTTCGTTGCCAGTTTCAGAGGCACAATGTATTTATTAGGACAAAAATATATGGAAGCCTTGTTAAATGCCTGACACTAATTATTTTCCTCACTAGAAACTTTTGGTATGATAAAGAAAATAGCTCATCTCAAACACAATACCCATTGTATTTTGACATATAAGTAAAATATACTGCATGTATGTATTTATCCAAGGAGGAAAATTAAGCAAGTTTATTGCATGTTGAATAAATTTTTGTTTGACATGTACCATTATAGAATCAATTATATTGTACAATAAAGATAATACAAATAAAATGGGAAAAATTATTGTTATACCTACAAAACATAGGTCACCACAATTTGCTGCATATATTTCTAAACTATACATAACACACATCCACTCTCTTGCTCTCTCTCACATACATATGTTTACTGGTCCAGTGTAGCACAGTTAAAGGCACTGACTCTGGCACAAACTGGTTTGTGTTTCATTCCTATTTGTGTCATGTAGTTGCTTATTAACCTCAGTGTCCTTTTCTCTAAGTGGAGAGCGAACAATTTATTCATAATTATTCTGTGAAAAAAATATTTTTCTTATAACAGTATATTTTTATCAAGAAAAAGCATCACACAATTATTACTAACATGCTTTTTCCACTTAAGATGCCATAATCAATTTTCATACCTATAAATATAGACCTGTGCCATTTTATCATTTTATTTTTCAGTTTTATTGAGAGATAATTGATATATAACTTTAATTTCAGGTGTACAACGTGATGATTTTACACACACACACACACACACACACACACACACACACACGGTATATTGAAATGATTACCACAATAGTTTAGTTAACATTATTCACCTCTTATAGTTACAAGCATTTTTTTTTCTTGTGGTAAGAACTATTAAGATTTACTCTCTTAGCAACTTTCATATATACGATACAGTATTGTTAACTTGAATCACTAAGCTGTACATTATATGCTCAGAAATTGTTTCTCTTATAGCTAGAAGTTTGCATCTTTTCATCTATGTTACTTTAGTGACATTCTATCATATGAGAATATCATCTTTAAGTGCCAAATATATTTTTGGTTGCTTTTGTTATTGATAAGTAATTCACTGCATTTAAGTAAAATTGGTTAGTTTGTCTCTGATTCTTTGATGTTTGCTGAAATAATGTACTTTAAAGAACAGCCATTTTAATCAATATTCTATATGTAGTGGAAAGAAGTATATTTAATAGGAGGGAAATTTTATTTACTTATTTTTATTTACTTTTCTCAGCTTTTAAAAGATATCATTGATACATAACATTGTGTAAATTGAAGACATACAACATGATGATTTAGAACACATCACTTCCATCACCTTAGATAATTATCGTGTGTGTATGTGTGTGTGTGTGTTGAAAACATTTAAGATTTACTCCCTTAGCACTCAAGTATATAATGCACTGTTATTAATTATAGTCATTGATGCTGTATATTAAATCTCCAGATGTCATTTATCTTATAAATGGAAGTTTGTACCCTTTGGCACATATCTCCCTCCCCTACCACCCCTTCCCATCCCCCAGCCACTGGTAACGGCAATTCTACTCTATTTCTATAAGGTTGGCTTTTTAGATTCCACATAAAAGTGATAAAAATATGGAGAATATTTAAACAAATTTTTATTGTAGTAAACACACATTGCCTTAATCCACCTCAAAATTCTCTCCCTCACTTCAAACACACTTATCTATCGCTCTTGCCACTGAAACAGTTCTGGAATTCCTCTTTCGTGAGTATCTTTAGTTGCACTGTCGTGATTGCCTAGACATTTTCATTTCATGAAATATCTTTTTTTCACCCCTTTACTTTCAGTCTGTGTGTCTTTCGATCTGAAGTGAGTCACTTGTAGGCAGCACATGTAAGGGTCTTGTTTTCTCATCCATTCAGCCACCCTGTCTTTTGATTGGAGCATTTAATCCTTTTCATTTAAAGTAATTATAGATTGTAGTTATTGCCATTTTATTATTCATTTTTTTTATTTTAAACATTTTTTTAATTTTTTTGCCTTAAGTCCTTCTAACATTTCTTGTAATACTTCTTTGGTGATGATGAACTCCTTTTTCTTGTCTGGGAAGCTCTTTATCTACCCTTTGATTCTAAATCATAGCTTTGCCATGTAGAATAATCTTGTTTGTAGGTTCTTATTTTTCATCACTTTGAATATTTCCTGATCTGCAAAGTTTCTGTTGAGAAATTAGCAGATAGTCTTAGGGAACTCCCTTGTAAGTAACTAATTGCTTTTCTCTTGCCTTTTTTTTTTTCCTGCTTTTTAAAATTCTCTGTTTGTCTTTAACCTTTGGCATTTTAATTATGATATATATATATATATATATATATTTAGGTGTGGGCCTCTTTGAATTCATCTTGTTTAGGACTCACTGCACTTCCTTGGCTTTTATATCTATTTCATTCACCAGGTTAGGGAAGTTTTTAGTCATTATGTTTCGAACAGGTTTTCAATTTCTTGTTTTCTCTCTTTCCCTCCTGGTACCCCTATGATGTGAATGTTGGATACTTGGTGTTGTCCCAGAGGCCCCTTAAACTCTCCTCATATTTTTGGATTCTTTTTTTATTTTTGCTGTTCTTGTTGGGTGTTTTATGCCACCTTGTCTTCTAAATCGCTGATTCGATCCTCTGTGCCATCTAATCTGTTGATTCCCTCTAATGTATTCTTCATTTCAGTTATTGTATGCTTTATTTCTGACTGGTTCTTTTTTATGTTTTCTATCTTCTTGTTGAAGTTGTGCCTGAGATCACTGAGCATCCTTATAGCCAGTGTTTTGAGCTCTGCATCTAATAGTTTGTTTGTCTCCCTTTCATGTAGTTTTTTTTGTGTGTGAAACTTTTGTTTTTTTATTTGGGAAATGTTTCTTCAATTCCCCATTTTGGCTGCCTCCTTATGTTTGTTTCTTTGTAGGACTGCTATGCCTCCAGGTCTTAGAAGCGTGGCTTTTATGTAGTAGGTGTCCTGTGGGACCCAGTGGTGCAGTCTCCCTGGTCACCAGAGCAGGGCCCTCTAGGTATGTCCCTTGTGGGGGTTGTGTGTGCCCTCCTGTTGTAGTTGTGAATTGATTGCTGTTTGAATGTCTATGAGAGGAGTTGACCCTCAGGCTGATTGGTTTTGAGGACTGTCTATGAGTACAGTGGAGGAGTTGTTGTGTAGGGGCTGATCCTACAGAGCAGGGTTTGCTCTAGCAGGGCTCTTGTTCTTGTCCATTTTGCCCTTTGGATGTGTTGTCCTTGGAGGTGGCTGGGTAATGCTCTGGCACAAACTGAAGCTGGCCACTGGGGCTGCCATCCTCGGGGCCTCCTGGGAGTGGACCCACTGCAAGCCAACATCAGCCACAGTCTGTGCCCTGCCTGGGGCCACCTAGTATGAGACACAAGTCAATATAATGATGACTGCCACCTGAGCTGTGCTTAGAGGTGTCTTGAAAGGCCAAGGTGCAAACCAGGACAGGCTGTTGTTAGTGCTAGGCTTAGGACTGCTCAGCCAGAGGGATGGGACATGCTGAAGCCAGGTGCTGCTTATTTGGGTTTTGTGAACCTTTGAGAGGTTTTAGGAAAGGCCACAGCATGATTTAAGGCACGCCATTTTACACGGAAAAGGTACTGGAAGTGGCTTGGGTATGCCCAGAAGTTGGGTGAGGTTTGGTCTTAGGGAATCACTGAGACAGGACAGACAGAAGGTGATAGCCAGGTTGATGAAGATTCAGATATGGTGACTGCCTGCATCTGCACCCAGGGAGAGGGAGGGCTCAACAAAGAACCAATGGCTTCTGCAGGTCCTTCTTCTGGGAGAAAGTGGCCCCTCCAGCCCTCACCCTGAAGTTAGACAGTTAAGTTCCCTTGTGTCTTTTGAGCTGCTGCCCCAGTGCAGGAGCTCATAGAGTGAGTTCATCAGTGAGTAAATCATGTGCCTCTCCTTTCGAGGAACTCCTGGGATTGTAGCGGCCCTCTGTTTCACTGAGCCGATCTCTGCTGGTTTTCACAGCCAGAAGTTACAGTGGGGACTTCTCTCCCTGGCCCTGAAACCCTGGGTTGGGGAGGGGTTAAGACTCTTTGCTCCTTGGGGGGACTTCTGCAGCCAAGATATCCCTCCCGATTTTTAATGGTCACACGTGGGTGTAAGACCAGCCCATTCCTTACCTCTGCCCCTCCCACCAGTCTCACGGTTGCTTCTTCTGAATGTCCATAGTGGTAGGGCTTCAGTTCATCTAGACTTCAATCAATTCTCAGTAATGGTTGTACTGTGGTTTGGTTGTAATTGATGTGATCCTGAGAGGAGGTGAGCACAGCATTTACCTACTGCGCTATCTTGACCAAAAATGAAACTTAATATTTCAGTTCACTGATGTGCAAGAAAAGAGCTGACTGAAGTTGGGTATTTCCTTTCCCCCACGTCAGTCTCTGATAATACCATAACAGATTAGGCTCTGGGTAACCTGTTTCCCCTGAGGTCAGGCCTTATTAAGAAGAACAGAGTGCTCTGATGTATTTCAAAATAGTTTTATTTTCCTTCCTCCTGTTAGAAGCATAGGGAACTTTTCTCTGATATTCATTGTGAGAACCTGGTCAAGCTCTTGAAGGTAAATCTCCCATGGGGACCCCTCTAATAATTGGGCCCCTCCCCTGGAGTTTTTAACTCTCAAAGTTGTCTATATTTGATCCTCCAATGATTGGCCAATTACAGGTCTGGTTTTCCTAGGCTGGCATTTGTTCCTACAGAGATTTCTTTTATTGAGAAATTATTGAGTTGTGGCTCTGGTAAGCTGAGACTCCTTGTATTCACCCGTCTCTCCAATGCTGGGAGCAGAAGTTTGCCCTGTGTACTTCTCTCTCTTATGAATCCAAGACAAGTTGTTGATTTTTCAGTCTGTTCATCTTTACTTGTTGGTAGGACAGAGTGGCAACTTCCAAGCTTTTTACATGCAGAACTGTAAACTGGAAAGTCCCCTGTAATAACATTTACACAACATAATATACAATGATGTCTAATTGGCCCACTCACATTCTGCAGAAGCTCATTCTGTTCTTTCTTTTAAGGAATCTTGCTCTTTGTCTTTCACAATCCTCTCAATCACAGCTCTAATCTTCATCACCTTTGCAAAACTACAATATTGTTGCTGTCCCCAATCTTTCCATAGCTCCCTTCCATTGTCCATTGTTCTTACTTCTCTTTCCCTAGTGTGACCCTGCTTGTTTTACCTATCTACATTTATTTGTGGAAAAGCCAGGTTTTCTTTTGTGAGTGTGTGTGTATAAATCAATCACTATGTGACTGGATAAAGTAATGATGAAGAGCTCAGTCATCGGGATTAGTCAGAGATAGATTCTCTTACTTCCACCACTGAGGCAATGAGCAATCATGATCAAATTCTTTAACCTCTTCTACTCTATAAATTGATATAATACAGTATTGACTTCAAGGAGTTTTCAATGAGACTAAATCTGTAAAGTACTAAGCAACTACCTTCTCTCAAGTATAAACAATCAGCCTCTTGGCTCAGCTGCACCCAGCACTGAGTTTGATGTTTCTGACACTCTTCTCAAAATTTCCTTGTGCTCTATGTGTAAGTAAATGTTGGGACAATTCTTGAGCACTGGAAGATGACAGCCATCATATAAGAGTTCCCTCTTTTGATTGCCTCAGTGGATAATTCTTGACAAATTCCACAAGAGCTTCTCAGTTCAAGGTAGAATTGGCACCATTCACCACCAGTAGTCATCTTTTCACTAGATTTACATCTTCCCCATTTTACTACAGTTCATTTTCTCTGCACTCTGCCTTCCTCTTTCTGTGGAACACTCAAGAAACATAGTATCAATATCACCTTCAGGTCTCTCTTAGTTTGTGAGTGTGTATGTTTTTTTCTGTTGAGTTCTCAGAGAGGTTTCTTCTCTTTAGAGTTGAACTGTTTGGAAAAGTATGTATTCCGTAAGTCTTTCCAGAGGTCTGAGAATTATGGGAGGCTAAATTGTAAACTAAAATTTTACTGTTCTACCACTTGATAATAAAAATTCAATTCCAAGTATTTGTTAAGGCAGGTTTATAATTCAGTGGGTTAACTACCTTCATTTTTCCCCCTCTGAATTCCTTCATGTAGAATATAATTTTGCATTAAAGGATATATTGTCAATAGTCTTTATACAAAAAACTAGTCATATTGTATTGTACAGTTCCAGAGCGTGCTAGTAGCTGCTAGAATACAACTATTCTGTGTTTTTAAAAATTTTATTGGTGACTTTATATTTCAGTAATTAATGACACGACAAGTTATTTTGGTTTTCTTTTGCATTTATTGCAAAATATATGATCTCCTCTTTGAGAAACAAAACAAACATAGGTAATTTTTTAAAAGAGAGGCATTTAAATTACAGTGATATTTAAAGGCCCCTGGTCCCCAAAAGCTTTAATTTGTGGTGAATAACAGTTATTACTCTAAGCTTGTAAAAACACTAGGTATACTGTATAAGTAGATTTCCCCCACTGAGGTATCAAGTTGTCCATTAATTTGCTTTTGAAATAGATCTGGGCAAGGTGTGCTCTGGAATTGTCCAAATTAATTAGGCTTCTTGAATGTGCAGATGAAAACTTATTTATAGTATATTCAAAGTATATTAAAGATACTGAATAATCTTAGATTCCCAGCAAGGTTGTGGTGGCAATTATGTTGCCTATTGATTAATGCAATATGAAAGTAGTAATTCTACTCCTTAATTTCCCAGCCCTCAACATCTGAGTAAATGGAACCATCATCCATCCAGTTGCTCAAACCAAAACCATTTGGTGTTCTTTGTCCAAATTGTTAGTATTACAAAGAACTATTCATCTTCGGTGAATGTTCTTTGGTTATTCTCTTTTCCTCACACTAAGCCAATCAATGATCAAGTCCAATAGATTCTGGCTCCACAACATATTTATAAAATCTATTTTCTAATTTCACTACCTTAATATAGTCTAAGTCACCATCAGCTCTCACTTGAATGACTACAATATCCTCCTAACTTGTCTCCCATCTTCCATTCTCAATATCCAAGATAGCAGCTAGAGTTACCTGTTTAATTTTTTAGGCATGCTTTATCAGTTCTAATTTATATTTTAATCTTCCATTGCAATTAGAATATCTGAAAATTGTTCTTTTTGTCTGATTTTTTACATAATTTGGCTGATTTTATCTCATGCCAGCCTACATCTTATTCACTGCATTACAAGAGACAGCGGCCTTTTTCCTGTTCCTTGAACCTGGCTGATTTAACCCACTTATTGATTCTTCCCTCTAATCTTCAAATGGATTGTTTCTTTAGTCATACATGTCCAGATCATTAGTACCTTTTCAAATGACTCATTCTTTGTCACCTTCACCAAGGAAATGTCTCTATCTGTTTTGCCTTCTTTGTTACACTTCTTACTACCTGAAAGAATATAGTGTATCCTGATCATATCTATAGAAGGATCTCAAAAAAACTTTTGAATGAATAAGGCTAGTATATAATGCAGCATTACATAAAAAAACTCTTACATGGCACAAGAAAGGAAAATGTCTATCAAGGGTGCATATCAGCTGTACCTATAAAACTAATCCCAAATATTCTTATAAATCACACATCAATTCTTTTTTAAAAAAATATTTTACTGAAGTAAAATAATGTGTATAAAAAGCATAGCCCTATTAGATATTAGTAATATAGTTAATTAGCATAATTAACAACTATTAGTAAGTCAACTAATAGAATAAATGTAATGAAAGTTGACCATGTGAAAGGCACTGTCCTAGTCTCCAGGGTTAAAATAACATTCTCGTAATATACAGCAAATAGATGAAATTTTTTTTTCTCTTAGCATCAAAATTTTCTCTTTGTGATGATTTTAATGGTTCATAACAGATTATTTTAATGGCTCACCAATTATCTCCCTTTCTTTTCAATTTATTAAAACAAAAAAGTGACAATACCTGTTTAATAAAATGGTAACAATGTTTAGACACAATTTCTTCTTGGAAAAAAAAGTTTATCAATGTTTAAATTTATATAAAGCTGTTTTTTAATTTTATTGTTATTTTGTTTTGTTTTTATTGTTCTCTCTAATTTGTCGTCATGAATCAGGATTAGCTTAATTAGCTAAAATTAAGAAATATTTTAAAGAAAAATTAATAATAATAGTAAACAATAATATAATAATTAAATGACTGTTATAGTCCCTGATGAAATTACAATGGAGAAGGTTATGCTTCATTTTTTAAAAAACCCATTAATTCCAGATTTACCTAAAATCACATCCTTTCCCCTCAGAAATATAGCATACATCTGCATAATTTAGAGGAAATATCAGTGTAATTTAACTTAAAAAATTATTATTATTATCACTAAAGTATAAAATATGAATAGTTTACTTATTAATTTTCTCAATGTTTGTGAAATATGTGTTGCATTCCAGATTTTAGGGTGTGTTTGTGGAGCAATTACCAAGAGAGAGAGAAATAATGAGAGAATAGGCAGGATTTTTTAGCAACATAGTGTGATATTTTTAAAAAGTTACTCTACTTATGTTATATTGTTTTATTCACTTCACCACTCTTGCAAAGCTATAAATTTCTGGCAGGAAGCAGCTAGTACGTTTCTTATCTTTCAGTAAATCAAAGATTGCTGCTCTTTATGTGATCAGCCACTTAATTGCACTACTTAACTAAACCATCTCCACAGAAAGAGTTCTATTGAGATATTTTTAGAATCTCTAATAAATTATTCCCCTTAAGGATTTGATATTTAAATTAAGGGAAAAAAGTATTTGGAGTTTCTACCCTCACTCCAGTTGGATTGCCAAAATAACCATCTGAGATCATTATTTGAATTCTTAAATCTAAGCATGGCTTCATGGGTGCTATTTTGTATATTTTTCACATAACTATTATTAATATTATTAAAAACTTAATATTATTAGACACTTTGCCTTGTACAAACAGCAATGAGTGACTTTGTTGTTTCATTCTAATACTTTCTGGTTGATGAGCATGGGTAGACCTAGAGTGATAATATCACCACAGTTGCAAAGAATTCCCTTTCGATTCCTTTGATTTCTACATAAGAGTCTTGAATAAATTAATCAAATTATAGCATTTTTGCTTAATTGATAACCATAACAGTAGTGTCCATAACACATTTATTATGAGTTAAGAGCCTTACATACACAACATAAATACATTTGTAATTTACAAATAGAAATTTACCAATAACAATTTGAAAACATATTGCTTTCTTATGATAATGATTGTAAATTATTTTACCTATAAAATATATGTATGCAATTATGATTAAATGCATCTTTGATATGCTGTTACTTCAAAGGCTTAAAATTTTATTAAAGATATGAAATATTTGATAATATATGATATATTTTAGATGTAGAAACTATTTTTCTTTGAACTTCTCTTTTCTCTTGATAATAAACTTTGCAATATTCACTATAGATATAAAAACAGATTTTCAGTCTTCTGCTTGTGATGAGGATGTAGAAAGTCACTAGAGACAGATGCTTCCATCCTAACGATGATATGCAGGGAAACGAAAACATCAGGTATTTTTTTCAACACATAGAGAGTTAAAGAAGCAAATAACCTAAATTAGCTAAATTTCAGAAAATGACAAGTTTTTCTTAGGATAAAAGATTCTCACAGCTGCTTTCACCCTGGTAGGGAAGTAGAAATGAAAGGAATATGCCCATGTAGGTACAAGAAGGAATCTGCCAAACTGTAAATAAACGTTTAATGTCGGTCGGCATTATGACAACATACCATGGAAAATACGAGTCCTACACAACACAGACATGAAGTTTGTCAGCAGTGACCCACGAGCACTTTCCCACAGGGCTTATCTAGTTTATGAGGAGAGTGCACAAGAAAGGTTAGGGGCACAGTTGGAGCACTGAAGTTTGAGGGCCTCGCTCCAGTGCAAGACAGCAGTCTTCCAAAGATGGAGGGCATCTACAAAAACATCCACTTCTAACATTGCATCCTTTCCTTCTAAGATCAGGACCAACTCCAATAATTCCACTCTCACATCCTCTAGTCAACATTGTTTTGTTTTTTTCTAGAAGCCCAGGCTGGTGAAATAAGAATGAAATAAGTAAAACGTAGAAAGGCTGAAAAAGAAGTCGGAAAACTTTCTTTTTCAGATGTTTCGTTTTAGCATACAGCAGCACAACTGAAGTCTGTATGTTGATTTTTGTATCCTGCAACTTTGCTGAATTTGTTGATTAGTTCTAACAGTTTTTTAGTGGCGTCTAGGATTTTCTATGCATAAGATCATATTACCCGCAAACGGAGACAATTTTTCTTCCCCCTTCCCAATTTGGATGCCTTTTATTTCTGTCTTGCCTAATTGCCCCGGCTAGGACTTACAGAATTATGCTGAGTGAGTGTCGAGAATGGGCACCCTTGTCTTGTTTCTGACCTTTGAGGAAAAGTTTTCAATCTTTCATCATTGAGTATGATGTTAGCTATGGGTTCATCACATATGGCCTTTGTTATGTTGAGGTTATTTTCCTCCTATGTCCAATTTGTTGAATGAAAAAACGTATTCTGTCAAATGCTTTTTTGTGTGTCTATTGAGATGATCCTACAATTATCCTTCATTCTATTAATGTGATTTATCATATTTATTGATTTGTGTATGTTAAACCATCTTTGCATCCCAGGGATAAATCCCATCTGTTCACAGTGTATGATCCTTTTAATTCTGTTGCATTTGGTTTGCCAATTTTGTTGAGAATTTTGGCATTATATTAATAGATGATATTTGGCTGTAATTTTCTTCTTATGTAGTACCTTAAATGACTTTGGTATCAGTGTAACACTGGCCTCATAAAATGATTTTGGGAATATTTCCTCCTCTTCAATTTTTGGGAGAATTTGAGAAGAATTGGCATTAATTATTTAAATACTTGATAGAATTCACCAGTGAAACTCTTTGGTTCTGGGCTTTTCTTTGTTGGGAGGTTTTAATTACTGATTCACTGTACTTATTCACTATTGGTGTGTTCATATATTTTGTATTTTTTTATTATTTAATCTTGATAAATTGTATTTTTCTAGGAGTTTATCCATTCTTCTAGGCTATGTATTTTGTTGCATATAAATGTTCAGAGTAGTTTCTTATGATACTATGTATTTTTTGTCATGCCAGTTGTAATGTCTCTTATTTCTTTTTTGATTTTATTTACTTGGGTCTTTCTATTTTTTTCTTAGTCTAGCTAGAGGTTTGTCAATTTTGTTTGTCTTTTCAAAAAAGCAGTTTTTAGTTTCATTGATCTTTTCTATTGATTTTCTGGTCTCTTGTTCATTTATTTCTGTTTTGATCTGATCTTTATTTCCTTCTTTCTGTTAACTTTGGGCTAAATGTGTTTCCCTTTTTCTAGTTTCTTGCATTGTAAACTTATGTTGTTTATTTGAAATCTTTCTCTTTTCTTACTGTAGGCATTAAAATGCTATAAACTTCTCACAGCTGCTTTTGATGTATTCCATAGGCTTTGGTATGTTGTGCTTTCATTTTTATTTGTTTCAAGATGTTTTTTTATTTCCCTTTTGATTTTTTTTTGGTCTATTGGTTATTCAGGAGTGTGCTGTTTAATTTCTATATATTTGTAAATTTTACAGCTTTCCTATAGCTATTAATGTCTAGTTTCATACCATTGTGGTTGGAAAAGATAATTTTTATAATTTCAACTTTCTTAAAATTTTTAAGATTTATTTTGTGAACTATCTTGTGTTGTAATCTATTCTGGAGAATGTCCTGTGCATGCTTGAGAAGAATGTTTGAGAAGAATGTATATTCTGTTGTTCTTGGATGGAGTATTCTATATACGTCTGTTAGATACAATTATATAAAGTATGACTCAAGCCCAATGTCTTTGCTGATTTTCTGTCTGTATAATCTATTATTGAAAATAAGGTATTGAAGTGCCCTAAAATTATTTAGTGTTGTCCGTTTCTCCCTTTCAATCTGTTAGTATTTGCTCAACATATTTAGGTGCTCTAATATTGGGTGCATATATTTTTAAGATTGTTATTTATTCTTGATGAATTGACCCCTTTATTATTATATAATGACCTTCTTTTTCTCTTGATACCATTTTTGGCTTAAAGTGTATTATGTCTAATAAAAATATAAATGCCCCTTCTCTTTATTAGTTTTCACTGGCATGGCATGCCTTTTTATATCCAATCATTTTAAGTCTAGGTGTGACCTTAAACCTGAAGTTAGATTCTTGTAGGCAGCTTATAGCTGAGTCTTTTGTTTGTTTGTTTGTTTTCTTATCAACCTAGCCAATCTGTGCCTTTCCATTGGAATATTTAACCTACTTAAGTTTAGAGTAATTATTTATAATTAAGGACTACTAATGCTTTATTAATTGATTTCTGGCTGTGTTGTACTTCCATTTTTCCTTTCTTCTTTTGTTGCCTTCCTTTGTCAATTGGTGGCTTTTTATTGTGGTATGCTCTACTTCCCTTCTTTTTATTGTTTGTGAACCTATTATAGGTTTTTGCCTGTGGGCACCATGATATTTACATAAAACATCTTATATTGGGTCTTTGGAAAAGTCATGACATATTTTGTCTATGTTTTTCAAAGGTCATTTATTTATATAAAGAACAAAGGTTAATCAATGATATATTACCCATTTTGTTCAATAACTGTTTGCCATCTTTCAGTGAGCTTCATAATTCCTCGTTTATAGAAGGACCTGTCTTTATTTGCAAAAAACATAACAAGGTGCTGATTTACAGCCTCACCTGAATTGAACATTATACCACGCAAGGAGTTTTGAAGAGAGTGAAACAAGTGGAAGTCTGACGGCACAAGGTCAGGCGAGTATGGTGGGTGTGGCAACGCATCCCATCCAAGCTCCAATAATTTTTGACGGGTGATCAAACTTGTGTGTGGTCTCGCATTGTCACAATGGAACACAACTCTTACAATTAACAAACTCTGGATGTATTTGGATGATGGATTTGTTCAAACTGTCCAATTGCTGACAGTACACATTTGAATTGATTGTTTGGTTCCTTGGTAGGAGCTTGAAAAACACAACGCCTTTAAAATCCCACCACACTGAGAGTGTAACCTTCCTCTGATGAATGTCTGCTTTTGATGTCTTCTGAGGCGAATCATCACGTTGGGAATAAGACCATTTGCACACCACATTGTTGTAAACAGTCCACTTCTCATCACCAGTTATCAGTCACTTCAAAAAAAGATCATTTTCAGGCTGGCCAAGTGGCTCAGTTGGTTAAGAGTTCGTTCAAGAGTTTGAGCTCTGAGCAACAGCAGTTTGAGTCCTGGCCCGAGCTGAGCAGCCAGTGAGCTGCCAACAGGTGGCAGGATGGCTCAGCTAAAAAAAAAGAAAGAAAGAAAAATAAAAACAAAAAAGGATCGTTTTTGGGCCAGCTGAGTGGCACGTTGGTTAAGAGCTGGCTTGGTCTGCCAGAGGGCCCCTGTTCAGATCCCACATGAGGGCCAGTGACACTGCCCTCTACAGCTAAGATGCTGAACAACAGCTCGACCTGGAGCTGGGCTGACGTGAGTCGCCGGCGACGGCATAGGCTGCAGCCCCTGCTGCAATGGGTTGCCTTGGGCTACCATGTGTAGCCAGCAGCCAGCGTGAGTGGCCGTCCAGAAACTGGTGACTGATCTGCCTCGCCCAGGAAGAGCGCAATGATGATGCCAACTTGGGCCAGTGAAGCAACATCCTCCACAACTAGACTGAAGAACAAAAAGGATAGCAACTTGTCTGTTCCCCTTCCCCCAATTCCCCAATTTAAAAAAAAAAAAGGATCGTTTTCCTCACGTTTAATGAGCATATTGCAGATGTTTATCTGCGTCATCAAATGAACTTTGGGTTCATGCAGAACTCAAATATCGAGCTTGCTTACATATCCCAGCTTCTTCAGGTGGTCGTGAACACTTGAATTATGGATATTCAATGTTTCTGCAGTCTCTCGTGCCATGTAACATTGGTTTGACTCAATCAGTGCCTTTATTTTGTCGTCATCAACCTCAGTTGGCCTCCCTGACTGTAGAGCATTGTTGAGATCAAAATCACCAGCATGGAATTTCGTGAACCAATGTTGGCACTGATGTTCTTGTAGAGCATTGTCACTGTAAACTTTATGCAACTTTCCACAAGCTTGATGCACGTTCTTCCCTTTATGGAAGTAAAAATAAAATATGGCAAAAATGCACAGTTTGGTCTTGCATCTTCAACTTGTAAAATCTCCAAAACTTAACCAAATTGATAAATTTTTCTTTTAGAATGAAGCTAGAACAGTCAGCTCTCAAATGACATAGCATTAACATAGATGCGAATGACTCTAGTACTTCCAAAAAGAACTAGTGTCATCTGTTGCAAACATGCATTATGACTTTTTTGAAGACTCGATAGATTTAAGAGTCTATTTTACACTGATAACAACTTAACTTCCATTGCACACAGAAGCACTGCCCTTTTATTCTCCCCAATTTTAGGTTTTAAATATCAAACTACATCTTAATTTTTATTGTGCATTCATTAAAAAATGTTTGGGAGCTACAGGTATTTTTAATACTCTTGTATGTTAGCCTTTATACTATAGCTAAGTGTTAAAACAACCCCATATTACTGTATTATTACTGTATTAGAGCATTCTGAATTTAATTATATATTCACCTTTATCCATTTGTTGTATATTTTTATATGTTTCTATGTTACTAATTTGTGTTCTTTCGTTTCAGCTTAAAGAACTCCTTTCAGCATTTCTTGTAAGGCAGGTCTAGTGGTGATGAATTCTCTTCGCGTTTGTTTGTCTGGGGGATAATCTTTGTTTCTCCTTATTTTTGAAGGATAGCTTTGCCCAACAGAGTATTCTTGCTTGGTAGCTTTTCTTTCATCATTTTGAATATATCGTCCACTGGCTCCCAGTCTGTGAAGTTTTCACAGAAATCTGCTGTTAGACTGATGGGGATTCCTTTGTAGGTTACAATCCTCTTTTCTCTTGCTGCTTTTAGGATTCTTTATCTTTGCTTTTGACAGTTTATTATAATGCATCTTGGATAAGATAATTTCAGATTGAAATAATGAGCTTATTAGCTTCATGACTTATTAGCTTCATATACTTGGATTTCCAAATCTCTCCCCAGTTTAAGAAGTTCTCAACCATTATTTCTTTAAATTTGCTTTCTTCCCCCCTCCTCCCCCATTTCTCTTTTTGAATCTTCTGTAATTCATTGGATCTTTTGAGTAATATATTCGATCTTTTGATGGTGTCATATCAATCACGTAGACTTTCTTCACTCTTTTTCATTATTTTTTTCTGTGTTCTCCTTTAACTGGATGATTTCAAAGTTCCTACCAATATCTTTTCTTCTGTTTGGCCTATTCTATTGTTGCTGCTCTCTGTTACATTAATTTATTTCTTTCATTGAAGTATTCATCTCCAGAATTTATTTTTGGTTCTTTTCTATGATATCTATCTCTTTGTTAATTTTCTCATTTTGTTCATGTATTTTTTTTCCTGATTTTGCTGAATTGTCTTATAGTTCATTGAGTTTCCTTAAAACAAATATTTTAAACTCTTTATCAGACAAATTATATGTTTAGGTCTTTGGGTTCTGTTGCTAGAAGAGTATTATCATCTTTTGGTGATGTCATGTATTCCCGATTTTGTTCTTGTTCCTTGGAATTTTGCATTGCTACCTTCACATTTAAAGTTGTGGTTACCTTCTCCAATCTTTACTAACTCCTTTTAGGAAAGAAATAACTTTGGTCAGTCCTGCTAGAGATTCTGAGGCTTTCTTAGACATTGCATGAATATATCTGCTCCATGCTTCTTGCCCTCTAGTGTGAAAAAAATTTTTTTTTGGGGGGAAGATTTTATTGGGGAATTGCGGGAGGGGAACAGTGTTGGGGAATTGAGGAAGAGGAACAGACAAGTTGCTTTTTTGTTCTTCAGTCTAGTTGTGGAGGACATCGCTTCACTGGCCCATGTTGGTATTATCATTGCTGTTCTTCCCGCGTGAGGCAGTCGCTCCCTGGCCATTGGATGGCCACTCACGGCAGCTCACAAAAGCTCACACCAGCTGCCGGCCAGCCCCACTGCAGTCTATGCCATTGCCAGCGACTCATGGCAGCCCAACTTCAGGTTGAGCTGTTGTTCACCATCTTAGCTGTAGAGGTGCAGTGTCACTGGCCCTCATGTTGGATTCCAACTGGGGCCCTGCTGCTCAGAGCTGGCATCCCAAGCCAACTCTTAAACAATGCGCCACTCAGCCAGCCCTGTGAAAGAATTTTTAAGCTTACATGTCTTCTTTCTCTCATCTGCACCAGGCCAGCTGCTCATATCCTCCCTTTTGTTTTTCCAAAGGTGGTACTACAGCTCACGTTGTGGTTCCTTTCTTGCCCACAGACCCTAGCCTACTTTCTGCTTGGACTTCCTAGTTGTCTGCCAAAGCTTGCTCTTGCTCTTGCATTGCCCTGGGGAGCATGCAGAGGGAGCCAGCCAGCGAGTGGGGGTGTATGTGAGTGAGACATGTTGGGCACTAGGGTTTCTCACATGCCAGTTGGGAAGATCCATGTCTTTTTCCATGGCTCCTTCCCAGCTGCTCGTGGGCAGCGTTCCTGATGGAGTGTGCAATGCAGTCATCAGGAAATATGTCTCTTTCATTCCCTCTGAGTATTTTTCTGGCTGCTCTCCTGATCTCCCTCTACCCAGTCACGGAGCTTCCAATTTAGTACTCTGGATGCTGCAAGCGAGTAGTGAGTCTTTCTGACATCAATTCACACAACTGGGGAGCCTGGGCTTTCCCCCACTTTCCCCTATCCCCACAGTGGAAATCATGGGCTAAAAGGGACTCATTTAGCCTTAAACTGTGCTGACTTAGAGAGGGGTGAAGCAGGCAAGGTCAAGCTATTCCTTTTGCCTACTCCAGTGCATCAAAATTTGTGACTCTTCTTTTTTTTTTTTTTTTTTTTTTCCACCAAAGAAGGCCTGAAACTTCTCCCTGGAAACATGGACTTCCACAAAGGTTTTGTTGTCTGTGGGTAACTTCCCAAGTCAGTGTTCTCTAGGCACTCCCACACAATGGTTAATTAGGTCTGGAACCAGTTCATAGGCAACCACAGGATCCACAGTATACTATTACTTGATGCATAGGTCGACGAGACTCCTTCTGGACCCTGGGCATATGGTGTGGATCCCAGAACTCCCACGGAGGTATTGTTTTGTGATAAATTTTGGATTTTTGTTGTTGGGGGAGGGGGACTTGAAAGGATGTGTTATGCCACCATGATTCTGATGTCAGTCTCTTTCACGTGCTTCTCCTTGTTTTTGATGACCTTGACAGTTTTGAGGAGAATTACTGGTCAAGTATTTTGTAAAATGTTCCTCTATTAGGAGTTTTCTGGTGTTTATTATGATGCATAGGGATTATGGATTTTGGAGAAGCAGTCCACTGTGGTGAAGTGCTACTTTTATCATATCATATCATATCATATCATATCATATCATATCATATCATATCATATCATCATCATGTCATAGCATACATTACTACCAACATGAGTTATCCCTGTTGATATGACAGATATTCTCTCCTTGACCAAACTCCAACCAGGCTCCTCTGAACTCTCTTCTGGAGTAGGCCTCCACCTTGGCCTATAAAAACTATACACTCTCAACACAAGTGATTTCAACAGCTCTCTTATCCCCACAGTAAAGACTTAAACAAGCCCTAAAAGTTTCTAACAGGTTAAGGCCACATCCCTAGTATGACCCTATCCCCTCTTAAAATGTCTGCCTGAGAAAGCTCAGGCTGTCAAGTGAATTTACTGTTTGTTTAGGGAACAGCTGACAATAGGCCCCATGACCATCCTTTCTTGGAGTACTTACCAAGAAGGGTTTAGAATTGTGAATCCTTCTGTTTCTTTGAGATGTATATGTGTCTCTTACAACTCAAGATTATCTATTTTTCCTTAGGAACTGAAAGCCATTATTTTAAATGTTATCATGAAGAAGGTAGGACCTTTTCTTCTAGTCTCTATAGGAGAATAGATTCTTAACTTTGATAACAGACACAGCCAACCTAATCAACATTTATCCTGACTGACACATTGTGATTTTTCAATTCCCTGATTCTACTGAGCCCCTGTTTATCCCCATTTTCCCTTTAGAAAGCCCAGTCACCTCTGCACAAATTAAAGCTGAGTTCAGTTTGTGTTGAACTCTCTTCCCTATTGCAATAGAATATTACTGATGAAAACCTGTCCTAACTAATTTAACTGCACCTAGCTTTCTTTATCTTTGACAGATATCACCTTGATCATCCACTGAAGTAGGGTTTATCTACCTTCTCCACTGTAAATTTACTCTTTTTTTCCCCTCCTTTCCATTCTGTACTCTTTGGAAGGAAATCACTATGTGCAGCTCGCATTTAAGAAGTAGAGAATTATGCTTCACCTCCTTGAGAATAAAATATCTACATAAATTGTTTGGAATGCTTCTGCATGGCAAATTTGTTTTTCTCCCTAAAATTTATGTATTTAATTATTTATTTATACCAGTCTGGACTCTTTTATATTTATTTTGCACTTTGGTTTATAAATGCAATACTACTTTACTTATTTTTTTTTTTTGCTCAAATTGCACCAGCTTTTTCATTTGGCTGCTATGTCCTTCTACCATATTCCTATCACTTTTGTTTTATTTTGGAGTACTTCCTTACTTTTTGGCCTTATAAGATACTCCAGACTCATCACGTATATTTCCTGCCATTACTTTTAAGAGGTTTGATTTTTTTTTTTTTAATTGAAGGCTGGTCTTTGAAACAAAGATCTGAGAGTTAGATGTGCATACTATTGACATGTATATTGAACACCTATCCCTTAAACTGGTTAATTTTAAATATTAGTTCTAGCATGTTTTATGCAGATTCCTTGGGACTTTCTATGCAATTAGCCATATTTGTTCATGAATAACTTGCTTATACTGATAAAGGGAATTCTATGAGAAAATCTACATTAAGCATCATACTTTATTGCAAAATGTTGTTTTCCTTTAAAATCAGGATCAAGACAATGACTACCACATATCTTCAACATTGTACCCCTGTCCTAGTCAGTACAGTAAATGAAGGGGGAAAAAAAAGTACTAGCATTGGAAAGGAAAAAAATAATTTTGTCATTATTAGGGTTTTTCATTTTTTTAAAAAATCCCCACATAAATTACTAAAATTATTTTGTGGTTTAACAAGTTTACTGGAAAAATGTCACTGTAGAGAAATTCATTCTAATACACTCTCAACAAAAAAGAAATAAACCTAAAATTTTCTTTACAATAGCATTAAAAACACACTGGAACATATTTAAGACCTTTCTATTGAAATCTACAAAACATTATTTGTAGAAATTTTTAAAAAGCTTGTATTGATTTTTTTATCACTGCTGTAGCAAATTACAGTTCTAACAATCAGAGGTCCATAATGGAATCCACTGGGTTAAAATTGAGGTGTCTGCAGGGCTGCGTTCCTTTCTGGAGGCTCTGGGGAAAGCTTTTACCTTGCCATTTCCAAACTCTAGAGGCCACAATATCCCTTGGCTCATGGCACCTTCCTGCATTTTCGCAACCAGCAAAGGCACTTTAATTCTTTCTCACACTGCATCACTCTAGCATTGACTCTCCTGCCTGTCTCTTTGGGGGCTTTCTCTATTATGTTTCTCATTTCCTTCTGAATACTCACTACCATCTTCTTTTAACTATATTTCTAGTAACTGTTTATTGAAAGCAATCTAGACTTTTCTAACATGTTCCTCAAAATCCTTCCTCCTTTTGTCCATTTCCAATTCCAAAGCTACTTCAACAGTTTTGGGTGTATAATATAGTAGCACTGTACTTCCAGGTACCACTATCAGTATCAGTGTCCTACTACTGCTTTTACAAGTTACCATGTACTTTATATCTTACAAACCATAAATATATTATCTTATGGTTCTAGAAATCAGAAGTCATAAATTTATGGCTGTGTTCCTTCTAGGGGAGAATCTATTGCCTTGCCATTTCTAGCTTCTAGATGCTACCTCCATTCCTTGACTTGTGGCCCAATTGTTTATCTTCAAAGCCAGCAATATGGAATCTTCTCCTGACTCTGAGCTAACTGCCTCCTTCTACAAGTACCCTTCCAGTTACACTAGGCTCACCTTCATAATCTAGTATAATTTCCTAACCTCAAGACCTTTCATTTAATTATATCTACAAAATTCTTTTTTTTAACTATGGAAGCTATTACATTTTCTTATGGAGATTAGAGCATGGATATCTTTGGAAGGTCATTATTCTGCCTACCACAAGACCTAAATAAATGAAGGTATTTCCATGTCATTGACTGGATGGCTTGTAAAGATGTCAGTTTATTCAAAATTGATTTATATATTCACTGCATTCCTGAAAAATGTCCAAGAAAGTTTTTATGGAAATTGGAGAGTTAAATCTAAATTTTACGTAGAAATGTATTTAAACACCTAACAAAAAGAACTAACAATAGAAAAAAAGATTGATAAATTCAACTACATTATAATTAAATGATTCTGTTCACAAAAAAGAGTGAACTACTAAGAAAATATAAACAAATCCTGTCCAAGAAAGACATATTAATTAAAAATGCAGGCAAGAAATTAGGAAAGGCACTGAACAAAAGGGCCAGAAAAATAGCCTAAAACCATATGAGTATGTCCTCAACTTCATTAGTATCAGAGAAATGCAAATTGAAGCCCTGATGCAAACTATTGCACTTCTACTATAATGGTTAACTTAGGGAATAAGACTTCTTATACTCTGCTGGTAGGAATATATTGGTACAGCTAATCTGGATAACTCTTTGAAAATTTCTACTAACATTTAATATATGCCTCTTTAGTGACCCAGCAATTTCACTTCAAAATGTATAGTCTATAAAGTTGTATCCATGTGATGGTAGTGATGGTAGCACAATATTATGAATGTATTTAATATCACTGGGTTGTACTCTTAAAAATGGTTAAGATGGTAAATTTTATGTTATGTGTATTTTATCACAAAAAAGAAATGGGAAAAAAGAGACATAAGGAAAATACCCACAAAAGCAATGTTGGATCTTTTTTGGGACCTGACTTGTACTAACCAATTATAAAAGGCCATTTTTGAGATAATTTGGGAAATTTGAGCTTTGGCAATTAGAAGATATTAGAAAATGATAGTTTCAAAAATTTATGTGAACAGTGAGATAAGTACAAGAACATTAATTTCAGCATTATGACTGCCCAAACTTGGTACTACTCAAATATCCATCAAGATTATTATGAAGACTGTAACTATAGTATATTCAATTAAAATACATCAGGTGATCAAATAATGTCTCTTTGTTTATGTTGTTGTGTAATAAAGTGGAAGAGGAAAAAAAATTAATTCTTGACCAGGGCCACTTATATGTGTGGAATTTGCATATGCTCCCCATGTCTGTTTGGGTTTTCTTCAGGTACTTCAGTTTCCTCGCACATCCCAAAGATGTGCAGGTGAGGTGAACTGGTGTGTCGGAATTGTTCCAGTCTGAGTGTGGGTGTGAGTGTGCCCTGCAGTGGAAAGGTGCTGTTGGGATAGGCTCATCACCCAAGACCCTAAACTGGAGTTAAGTGGGTTGGAAAATAATTACTTTACTTATTTTGATTAATCTTTCTTATATATATATATATATATTTTAATTAAAATTTATTGGGGTCACAATGATTAGTAACATCACATAGGTTTCCAGTGTATAATTCTGTAATACATTATCCATATATCTGGGGTCAAATATATGTATGGTGATGGAAGGAGAACTGACTCTAGGTGGTAACACACACAGTGTGATTAATTTTTCTTTAGCCTATGCATAGCTCACATTTATTTCAGTGTTTCATATTAGAGATATTTTGGGCCTTTATTTAGAAGTGTGGTGATGTTTTTGTGACCAAATATGCTGTTGGAACTTAACTTTTGTATATATCATTTAACCTATAATAAAATTGGTTTTGTCATACGTTGTTTCGCTTAGTCAGTTTCTAAGAATCTATCAACAAGGTTAAGTAAGGGCTTATTATACTTTATTACAATTAAAGGGAAAAATGAATAAAGCTCATGAACATAAAGTAGAATAAAAGAAATCACAGAGAAAATTATTCATAATATATTAATTTCATTTTACATACTGTTTCTTTAAAGGTCTAATTCATGTTGTTAGAATTAAGGAGAAGAGGTTACATTTAAAGAGTTGTCAGATTTAGTGCAGAGAAAAGGGAACCCTGGTGCACTGTTGGTGGGACTGCAGATTGGTGCAGCCATTATGGAAATCAGTATGGAGGTATCTCAAAAAACTGGAAATGGAACTACCATATGACCCAGCAATTCCACTCTTGGGTATCTATCCAGGGAAACCCAAGATGCTAATTCAAAAAAATATGTGTACCCCTATGTTTATTGCAGTGCTATTCACAATAGCTAAGACTTGGAAACAACCGAAATGTCCATTGGTAGATGACTGGATTAAGAAACTGTGGTACATTTACACAATGGAGTATTACTCTGCTATAACGAAGAATGAAATCGCGCCATTTGGGACGATATGAGTGGACTTAGAGGCTATTATGTTAAGTGAAATAAGTCAGTCGGAGAAAGACAAATACCATACGATTTCACTTATATGTGGAATCTAAAAAACTGAATGAAGGAGCAAAGTAAACAGAAATGGTCTCAGAGATATAGAGGAACAACTGATGGTTGCTAGTTGGGAGGGGGTGGGGATGAGGGAGAAGGGGAAGGGGTTAGACAGCATAAATACATAACTACAATATTGCCACGGGGATATGAAAGACAGAGGAATATAATTAATAATGTTGTAAATATTTTGTAGGGTGTCAGATGGTCCCATGTCTTGCTAGGGAGACCGCATCATGGATGGGGTAGAGGCTTGATCACTGCACTGTACACCTGAAGCTGATGTTGTATAATATTGTATGTCAACTATATGTAAAAAAAAATTTTTTTTTAAAATATATATATATATATATATGGTCATGGGATGTGGAATATAATATGGGAGTGGAGTCAAGGGAATTGTAATAGATATGTATGATATTGGGGGGGAAGTGGGGCAGCAGATTGGGGGAGGGGGATTGTCACCTCAAGGGGTAAAAAGTATAACTATTGCACTGTGTTGTATAGCTGAAAGTAATTCTAAAAAATGTGTATTTCACAATAAAAATAATTTAAAAAAATACAATAAAGAGTTGTCAGATTTAGAAGAAAAAAAAACAGGTTACCCAGTTGCATATCAGTTTTAGATATAGAAATTTGTTTAGTACAAGTATGTGCCAATATTGCCTTTTATAAATTATCTGGCAACCTTACACTAAGGAAGATATAGATGATGTGGATTGAAAAGGGGCTTGAGAGGGACTTAGGTGATGCTAAAAATGTGTTTTTTTGTTTGTTTGCTTTAGTTTGTTTTACTTGGGTTGATGTTACATGTGTATTCATTTTCTGATGATTCTCTGAGCTATAGTTTATGATCTATACATTTATATTCTGTGCACTCTGTTGATGTATATTTTACTTCATAATAATTTAAATATGTATGTTTAAATGTAGTGGGCTCACTGTAAATACGTAAAGAAAGGATGGACTTGTCAGGCAAATAAAAACAAAGATTCAAGCATAAAAAGACAGTAGGAACCAGGAAATTATAGGCCCCTTCAGTACCAAGAATCTGTATTCCATGATTTCTTACAAGTGTTTAGAATAGAAAAATTCTAATAAATTTTTGGTTCTGATTTTTCTGTAACTCATTAGAACCACAGAGCTAATTATTTTTTAAGAAAAAACCCAAGTGAGTACTTATTTCTTTTGGCAAATGAGTTAAGTTTAATTAGGTATCTTACAATAAACCTGTAATGTTTTTCAGTCAACACTACTTTCTAGCAAATGTAAGCAAGCTTGACGAGTCAATTCTCTATTCTCTATTAGTAGAAGTAACTAATCAGAACATGCCTTTACCTGCTAATACGTTTGACAAATTAGCTCCTATAACACCCAAGTGGGGTAGGAAAATAAATATTTTACTTCCCATTTTACAAATGAGGAAACAGATACAAATATGTTAGGCCATTTTCCTGAGGCTACTCGGAAAATTGATAGGAGAAGTGATATTTAAACTAAGAGTTTGAACTCTTTCACTGACCTTTTATTGACTTGTGTGTGTCTGTTTTCAACACATAAAAGCTAAAAGTCAAGGAAGTATTCCTTTGTACAAAACTATTCTGTATTCATATGAACAATTAAAATATTCAAAAATTTTTCAATGGAAAAAAGAAAACGTTCCCATTTTCATACATTTGAATGAATGCTCATTTTATCTAATTTCTGAATCAACAGAAGTAATGAAGGTAAGATGTCATTACGGTTTTTATTGTAAATTATATTTAAAATGTTCGCTTTAGAATTTAGTACAGCAGACTGGGTTCTTGTTCTTTCTCTGCCAGTTACTAAGGCTTTTGAATTAGACAATTATTTAATCATGCAGTTTTAATTTTATCATTTCTAAAAAATGGGAATAGGAAAAACTGGCCTGTTTATTTTGTTAGTTATTGTGAGATTAAGCAAGACAATTTTTTGCTTTTATAAAAGTGTTATAAAATGAATAGCTTGGTGTTTTTCAGTACTTTAGCAACAATTTTTAAAAAGAATATATTATATTTTAAATTATTGGCAAGAAAATCAATTTCTGTACTCATTCTTCTTTGTATATATATCCTGAGCTATTTTAAATGAATCTGTTTTTATATATATTTATGGAGAACCAAAATGTTTTTAAGCGATCAAGTATAGAACTAAACATATATCAAAAAGTTAATCTAGATACATTGATTTTTAATTCAGAATATTTAAAACATGTGACAAAACAGCTGGATAGGAATAGCTAAAGTTTACTGAAAACTTACTCTTTTAAGGTGTTTTCATCTATGATCTCATTTGCTCCTTTCCCCATCACTATGAGTGTGTACTATTATTTTTTTTCCATTGTAAAAATGAGGACATTAAGGCTAGGGATTATAATACCTACTTTTAATCCTCTGATTCACTACTTAATAGCTGAGTGATATGAGCAAATTGTTTATGTCTCAGGTCCTCATTTGTATGCTTGGAATAATAATTCTCATTACATAAAATGTTTTTTTAAAATTTATTGAATTTATTGGGGTGACACTGGTTAGTAAAATCATATAGGTTTCAAGTGTACAATTCTGTACCACATCATCTATATATTGCATTGTGTGTACACCACCAGAGTAATCTCTCTTTCCATCTCCCAATACTTGAGCCTGTTTTCCCTCTTCTACCATACCCCTCCCTGCTTACCCTTTAGTAACCACTAAACTGTTGTCTGTGTCTATGAGTTTTTGTTTCTTTCTTTGTTTTGTTTATTTCTTGCTTTCAGTTTTATATGCCACATATGAGTGAAGTCATATGGTTCTCAACTTTTTCTGACTTATTTTGCTTAACATGATAACCTCAAGCTCCATCCATGTTGTTGCAAATGGCAGTATTTCATATTTTTTTATGGCCGAGTAATATTCCATTGTGTATATATACCACAACTTCTTTATCCAATCACGTATCAAAGGACACTTTGGTTGTTTCCATGTCTTGGCCACTGTGAATAATGCTGCAACGAACATAGGGGTACATATATCTTTACAGATACATGTTTTCAGATATTTTGGGTAGATGCACAGAAGCGGAATTCCTGGGTCATATGGTAACTCTATTCTTAGTTTTTGAGGAACCGCCACGTTGCCTTCCATAGCAGCTGTACCAGTTTACATTCCTTTTCCTCCACAGCTTCCCCAACACTTGTTATTATTTATGTTATTGATAACAGTCATTCTAACAGATATGAGATGATATCTCATTGTGGTTTTGATTTGCATTTCCCTAATAGCTAGTAAAATTGGGCATTTTTTTTTAAGCTGAGCCATCCTGCCACCTGTTGGCAGCGGCTGCTCAGCTCGGGCTGGACTCGAACCGCTGTTGCTCAGAGCTCAAACTTTTGAGCGAGCTCTTAACCAACTGAGCCACTCGGCGGTCCCGGGCATTTTTTTCATATACCTGTTGGCCCTTTGTATGTCTTCTTGGGAGAAATTTCTGTTCAGGTCCTCTGCCTATTTTTTAATTGGATTGTTTGTCTTTGTTGTGTTCTATGAGTTCCTTATATATTTTGGATATTAAATCTTAATGGAAGCATTATTTGCAAATGTCTTCTCCTATTTTGTTGGTTGTCTCTTTGTTTTGTTGATGGATTCTTTTGCTGTGCATAAGACATTTAGTTTGAAATAGTCCCATTTATTTAGTTTAGCTTTTACTTCTCTTGCCTTTGAGATCAAATTCATAAAATCCTCTTTGAACTCAAGGTCCATAAGTTTAGCACTGTGCTTTCTTCTACACACCTTATTGTTTCAGGTCTTATGTTTAGGTCTTTGATACATTTTGAATTAATTTTGGTACATCGTGACAGATAGCAGCCTAATTTCATCCTTTTGCACATGGCTTTCCAATTCTCCCAGCACCATTTATTGAAGAGGCTGTCTTTTTTCCGGTGTATATTTTTGGCTTCTTTGTCGAAAATTATCTGTCCATATTTATGTGGGTTTATTTCTGGATATTCAATTTTATTTCATTGGTCTGTGTGTCTGTTTTTCTGCCAATACCATACTGTTTTGATTATTGTTGCTCTGTAGTACAAGTTGAAGTCAAGAAGTATGATACCTCCAGCCTTAATCTTTTTCTTAGGATTGCTTTGGTTATTTGGGGTCTTTTGTGATTCTGCAGAAATCTGATGATTGTCCTATTTTTTTTTTAATGCCATTGGGATTTTGATGGGGATTGCATGAAATCTGTTATTGCTTTAGGTAATATGGCCATTTTAACTATGTTGATCCATGGACATGGAATGTCTTTCCATTTCTTCGTGTCTTATTCAATTTCTTTTTAAAATGTCTTACAGTTCTCAGTGTATAGGTCCTTCACATCCATTGTTAAGTTTATTTCTAGGTATTTTATTCTTTTTGTTGCAATTGCAAAAGGAATTGTTTTTTAAATTTATTTTTCTGAAATGTCATTGTTAGTATATAGGAATGCAATGGATTTTTGTACATTGATTTTTGTAACTGGCAACTTTATTGTATTTGTTTATTGTTTCTAATAGTTTTGGGGTGGTGTCTTTAGGTTTTTTTGTATATTAAGTATCATATCATCTGCAAAACAAGTGATAATTTAACATCTTCATTCCCAATGTGGATGCCTTTTATTTCTTACTCATACCTGATTGGTCTGGCGAGGACTTCCAATACTTTGTTGAAAAGCAGAGGTGATAGGGGACAACGCTGTCTTGTTCCTGAATGTGGAGCGAAAGACTTCATTTTTTTCACCATCAATTATGATATTAGCTGAGGGTATGTCATATATGGCCTTTATTTTGTTAAGGTATTATTCCTTCCATACTTATTTTATTAAGTGTTTTAATCATGAATGGATGTTGTATCCTGTCAAATGCTTTTTCTGCATCTATTGATATAATCATATGATTTTTCTCTTTTATTTTGCCTATGTGGTGTATCACATTGATCAATTTACATATGTTAAACCATCCTTGTGCCCCTGGAATGAACTCCACTGCATCATGATGTATAATTTTTTAATGCATTTTTTTCCTATTTGCTAGAATTTTGTTTAGGATTTTTGCATCCATATTCATCAGAGATATTGGTCTGTAATTATCTTTTTATGTGTTTCTCATTCTTTAAGGTTCAATGTTAGGTTGTTTATCTGGGATTTTTCTTTTTTTCTTGAGATAGGCCTGTATTGATATAAATTTCCCTCTTATTACTGCATTCGCTGTATCCCGATAATTTTGATAAGATATATTTTCATTCTCATTTGTTTCTATGTATCTTTTGATCTCTCTTCTTATTTCTTCTTTGACCCAGTTGTTCTTTAAAAGCATGTTGTTAATCTCCACATATTTGTGGTTTTTCCTTCTTTCTTTTTGCAGGTGATATCCAACTTCAGAGCCTGGTGATTGTAGAATATGCTTGGTATGATTTCAATCTTCTTAAGTTTGCTCAGTTTAGTTTTATATCCCAATATACGGTCTGTTCTTGAGAAGTTTCCATATCCCCTAGGAAAGAATATCTGGTATTCTAGGATGAAGCATTCTATAAATGTTAATTATGTCCGCTTGGTCTAATGTGTCATTTAAGGCTAATATTGCCTTACTTATTTTTTGTTTGGATGATCTGTCCATAGCTGTCAATGATTTATTTAGGTCACCTACTATAATTGTTTTTTTGGTCAACTTCTTCCTTTAGTTCTGTTAGTATTTGCTTTGTTTATTTTGGTGCTCCCTGATTGGGGGCATATATATTGATAAGTGTTATGTTTTCTTGTTGTGTTGTCATCTTTATCATTATGGAATGTCCATCTTTGTCTCTTTTTACCTTTTTTATGCTGAATTATGTTTCATCTGATATAAGCATGAATATACCTGCTTTTCTCTGGATGCCATTTGCATGGAGTATCAATTTATACCTTTTCACTTTGAGTCTATATTTGTCCTTGTAGCTGAGCTGTGTCTCCTGGAGGCAGCATATCGTTGGGTTTAGTTTTTGATCCAATCTGCAACTCTGAGCCTTTTTATTGGTGAGCTCAGTTCATTTACATTTAGGGTGATTATTGATACATAAATATTTTTTATAGCCATTTTATCTTTTGTTTTCTGGTAGCTCATTGTCTCCATTGTTTATTTGCCTTTATGTTTCTGTCATTTGAGTTTTGTAATATTCTATAATTTTTTTCCCTCTGTTTCCTCTATTTTTGTATTATGTGTTTCAGTTCTGATTTTTTTTTTTAGTGTTTCTGTAAAAGAAAGTTTCTTATATATGAAAGGTCAGACAATTGAGTTCACAAACTCATCCTAGAAAAAGTGCTACATAGCTCACTGCTGAGTATCACTGCAGTCAGCTTTGAAGTACTCCCCTTGGGAGGCTATGCATTGACACCAGTGCCTAGTCCACCCTTCAAAGCAATCTTAGAACTCTTTTTCTGGAATGGCCATCAGAGCTGTCATCGTATTACTCTTGATGTCCTGAATGTCATGAAAATGTCTTCCTTTCAACATTTACTTCCTCTTCAGGTAAAGAAAGAAGTCATTGGTGCCAGACCAGATGAGTAGGGGGGGGTGTTCCAATACAGTTATTTGTTTACTGGCTAAAAACTCCCTCACAGAAAGTGCCATGTGAGCTGGTGCATTGTCATGATTCAAGAGCCATGGATTGGTGGAAAGTTCAGATTTTCTAACTTTTTCATGCAATCTTTCCAGCACTTTCAAATAGTAAACTTGGTTAACTGTTTGTCCAGTTGGTACAAATTCATAATGAATAATCCCTCTGATATCAAAAAAGGTTAACAACATCGTTACAACAAGTTCTTGAACTTAATTGTCAGACCTCATACAGTAGTCCTTTTTCTTCATCATGTATCTTATCTCCATTCCCCTTTACAAATTCAGACCTTTACCTCCTCCCCTTTTGTTGTCAGAAGTTATCCCTATTTATGCAGTGAGTTTACTTCTGAGTTGTGGTAGCAAATTGTCTCCTTCTCTTTTTCTTTTTTCTTTTTTTAATTTATTTTTTATTTTATTTTTGTATGTTTGTATCTCCTTTACCCTTTATGTTATGTTTAAGTGTATAGTGCCCTATCTTGTGTAGGGGTTGCCGTTTCCTGCTTCTGTCTGTCTGTTTGTAATCTTGCTCTTAGTTTTGTATCCTTTGGTTTTTTTGTTTCAGGTCAAATAGCCTCCTTCAGCATTTCCTATAATGCAGGACTTGTGATGGAAAATTCCCTCAGCTCCTCTATATCTGGAAAAGTCTTTATTCCTCCTTTGTTTCTAAAGGATAAATTGGCAGGATGTATTGTTCTTGACTGGTAATTTTTCTCTTTCAGTAGTTTGAATATTTGATTCCATTCCCTCCTGGTTTGTAGAGTTTCTGCTGAAAAGTCTGATGATAATCTAATGGGCTTTCCTTTGTAGGTTACAGTCTTCTTTTCCCTGGCTGCCTTGAGAATTCTTGCTCTGTCATTAATTTTTGACAGCTTCAATATAATGTGCCTTGGAGAAGGCCTGTTAGGATTGAGGTAACTAGGTGATCTGTTTACTTCTTAGATTTGATGATCCAGTTCTTTCCATAGATTTGGGAAGTTTTCATGAACTATTTGTTTGAATTGACTCTCTGTGCCCTTCTCCTTTTCTTCTCCTTCTGGTATACCCATTATTCTTACATTTCACTTTTTGTTGGAGTCAGATACTTGTAGAGTTCTTTCATTTCTTTTAAATCTCAAGTCTCTCTCTCCTCCTATCTGTGTCATTAATAGATTTCTATCTTCGAAATCACTAATTCTTTCCTCCATTTGGTCAGCTCTATTTCCTATGCTAGCTATTTCATTCTTCGTTTCTTTTATTGAGTTATTCACCTCCAGAATTTCTATTTGGTCTTTTTTTTTTTTTAGCTGAGCTATCCTGCCACCTGTTGGCTGGTCTTTTCTTTTTTTTTTTTAATTTCAGTCTCTTTGGTAAAATACTCATTTTGTTCATTGATTTTATTTCTGAGTTCGTTAAACTGCCTATCTGAGTTTTTTTGCATCTCATTGAGTTTTTTCAGAACTGCAATCTTGAATTCCCTGTCACTTAAGTCACATAGTTCCATGTCTTTAAGTTTATTTTCTGGAGATTTTTTTCTTTTCTTTGTGAGCTGCATTGTTATCTTGGTTTTATTCATGGCAATTAATGGATTATTTCTCTTCCTGGGCATCTATAGGAGTGAATTCTGCAGCAGGTTGATTTGAAGAGGTCTTTCTTTTGTTTTCCAATAGGTAGTGCTGGAGCATTATATTTTCTCTTGTGCTGGAGTATTTTACTTTATCTTGCACTGCTCTGGCTTCTCTTCTGTGCAGTGCAAGATTTCCCAGGGAGATGGGCTTCTCCTCTGACCAGATCGCCTCGGTCTCAGGGCCCTACTGCTGTGGGAGGATGGCGGGCAATGGAGTTCTGAGCCCCTGAAGTCCCAGTGCTGCCCCTGTAACCAGATGCAGAGCTGTGCACCTCAGCAACCCTAGATGCCCTTGCTGCGTTCAGCCATTAAATGTGAGGGCGGAGTGGGCTGGGAGAGTTGGCTGGTGTGTTTCTGACTTTTTTCTCTTCCAAGTAACGATGACTGCCAGGCAACAGCTGCCTCACCCCTATAATTCCTCCCTTGTCACTGCAATTAGCCACAGTGAACTGCATCTGCCACTCAGGAACTGTCGCTTCAGTTCTCATGGCTGTAGATAGTCTGTTCTTTAATCCAACACTGCTACCATTTTTTTGAGGGCCCGCTACTAACACTGAAAGAGTGTGGGAGAGGCAAGCTCTGGGAGGCTGTGTGAAGGCAGCCAGGCTTTTCTGCTTTGTTTGCTGCCTGGCAGTGAGGGCTATTAGACTGCAGGTTTTACACGTCTGCATTTGGTCTCTGCCCCAATCGCTGGGTTCAGCCATACTGTGTACTGATGACTCAGGCAGGAATGCTCATGGCCACAGAGATTATACTAGCAGTCTCAATCCTCCCCTCTCCTGGGACTGCAGTGAGCTCTTGGCTACATCTGCGGGCCTGGCTCTGCACTTCTCCCTTCCCACATCCCGTTTGCCCACCTCCAGATATTTCGATGTGCAGATCTCTCAGACATGTTTGTGTGTTGTGTAGGAAATCTTTTGTTGAATTATTGCTGTTCAATTTGTTGTAATTTCAAGGGGAGATATCAAGAAGTACCCCTCATACTGCCATTTTCTGACCATAGAGTGCTGTTTTAAAAAATTATTACTTAATATAAAATATATCTTTTTTTGAAATAGTAAGCTATCCATTAATATTAGCTATTATTACAATTTACTGTATGTAAATCAATATCCTTTTTATTAAGATGTATTTTCTGTACTGCAAATGTACCATGACCCAGAGAAGATGCTTAATTTATTTCATGTTATTGGAATGCTCATCCAATATCAATTCCTCACTCCTTCTTAATAACAGAACCCCAAATTTGCCCAGTGCAGAAATATTCTGAGCCCAAAGTAGCATCATCTTTCTCAGACTGCCTAATTAAGGCAATCATGTGACACATGTCTGGACCATGCAATGTGAGATGAGGATATCTAGAAAGTTTTTTCCCCAGTCTGGGTTCAATATTTATTTATTATTATTTTTTCCTATTCTCTTGCTACCTGTAATACCAATGTATCATTTACAGTAGTGAGAGCCATGTGAAGACCATGAAGCATTAAAAATGGGAATAAAAGCTAACACATTAATGTTAGTGGAATAAAGATATAAAAAGATTATGGGCCCCAACTCACGTCATTAAGCCACACAGTATGACTAGTGGACTGTATGTCTCTTATTTTCTTTTTGATAATTCAAATAAACTTCCATCCATGTACTATTTCTGGTTGAACACATTAATAACTGATTCACTGGTTATGCTAACTAATGACTTAAGAATCATCGAGCTATAAGATTAAATTTTTCCATTCCCTTAATAGGTCCCCACAGGTAAATCTTCAATCATATTAGAGTTTAAAATAATGACTGGTGATACACTTTGGGAGTAGTTCAAGTAATTAATAGACTGTGTACATGATTAGTAATTAAACTATTCAAGAGAAGTTATTCCAATGTGGAGAAGTTCCCATTTGGAAATCAGCACTGTCATCTGCTGCAAATGGAAGCATATAATCCCTTACAGTTATATAATATAGATTTTTTTTTAATTCTGTGAGAGTGATGTGACTTAAATTGCATGAGTGCACACTCACTTGACCTCTTTGCTAGTTCTATGACAATATTATCCTTCTAGCCAAAGTCATCCAGTTCAAAACTTTAAACATTAATTATAAGAATAGCTTTACTGACTCAGTTTTGTTTTAAAAAAATAGTAATTACATAAAAAAGCATTTATTAATTAAAATTATAGTCTTCCAAGGAAGTTGTCCACCACTCAGAATATTAAATACTCTATGAATTACTTCCTACAAGGTTGTAAGTACAAAGCATTTCATCTTGCTCCCTTGAAAAGCAGACAACTTCCCTATATATTTTGGATTGAAATTACTGCCTTCATATTTCCACTGTAGAAGAATATGTGTGTGTGTGAAGGTCAAAACTTTCTTTAACTCACTTTTTTTTTCCGGTTCTTTACCAAAATGTTGACAAAAATGTATTTTTTTGCCTACTTTAAAATTATGAGATCAGTGTAGCAATCATTGTATATAATACACAGCTAGTATTTATATTTGTTTTAGACCTTATTTTCTTAAAAAATAAAATAATGCAGATATAGTTGTAACTTCCATGTGTACCCCTATCTGGGCATATTTCATATATGTAAACTTGTTAACATTATCCTAAATTTAGATATGAATTTTCTGAAGCAAAATAAATGATTATTTACTTACAGCAAACAATTATTCTGTTTCTTTTTGCCCCAGTTCTCTGGGGATACAATGTCGATCAAATGTCCTTCTGTATGTAAGAGGGTCAATGAAACCGCAAAAAAAAATGAATCTTGATGTTTACACAAGAGAGAGAGGCATCTGTTTACCCTCAGCTTCTTAGGAAATACCCTTAAACTTGTAAGGAGAGACCACCTGGGTCTTCACATTTTGGAAAGTAAATACTTGTAATCTCTCCATGGGAAAAATAAGACCTGTATCTCCAACTTCAAAACCAAAAGATGTCTTTATGGTCCTGTGACTCATCCTCCATTGAAATGTACTAGAAACCCCTTTCTGGAGGATACCTCTCTCACTACCTATTCAGTCATAAATTAACCTCTAAGCCTTGTCTCTTAGTGCAGATTCCAAGTTTCAGTAAGGTTTGCTCAGAAAGCTGTAGCAGTGAAGAAATACATAAAATAATTTCTCTCCACAGCTCCATACTTCCCTCTTTCTCCTCTCCTGAGAAGTAACTTCATTTCTAAAAGTTACTGTATATCCTTCTAGTGTATGTATGTAAACTTAATGCCAATAACAAAAAATTACTTGAGAAATGTTTTAGTCTATACAGACTATCATAACAAAATACCATAAACTTGATCGATGTTAAACAACAAACATTCATCTGTTTGTTCTGGAGGCTGGAAAGTCCAAGATCAAAGTACTAGCAGATTCGGTGTCTATTTGAGGGCAAGAACCCTGGTTCATAGACAGCATCTTCTTGCTATGTCCTCATATAGTGGAAGGGGTGGGCTAGCTCTCTGAGGGCCTCTTTTATAAGGGCACTGATCCCACTCATGAGGGTTCTGCCTGCATGATCTAATCACCTCCCAAAGGCCTCTCACCTCCTAAAACCATCACCTTAGGGATTGAGATATCAACATAATAATTTGGAGGGGACCTGAACATTCATACCATAGCAAGAACCTTTCATGCATCAGATTTATGTATCTATTCAACTATTTCACATATATTAACACTCAAACAAAATTGCTGGAGATTTGAAAGGGTTAAACATTTTTTTTTCAAATAATGAAAGCTCTAGGCTTATTTGATTGACACTTTAATTTTAATAGGAATTTAACCTCTGTATTCTTTGTGGAAGGGAACATGAAAAGTTAACTGGTGAGAGTAATAATTTATTTGGGTATTTCATGATATCAAATATCTTTAGGTCTGGGTACATTCTAGAAATTCTTTCTTCCAAAATCACAATACATTTTAGAAGCTAAGTTTTGCTCAACAACCTCACCTCATGTATTCTTTTCCATCACTATTAAAGGAAAGATGATCAAATGATAAGCACATTAATGAAT